>NC_084615.1:814067-1036567 GCF_033978795.1 Nerophis ophidion | reverse complement strand
GCTTTGCCTTCCGGCTCAGCTCCTTCACCACAACGGATCGGTACAACGTCCGCATTACTGAAGACGCCGCACCGATCCGCCTGTCGATCTCACCATCCACTCTTCCCTCACTCGTGAACAAGACTCCTAGGTACTTGAACTCCTCCACTTGGGGTAGGGTCTCCTCCCCAACCCGGAGATGGCACTCCACCCTTTTCCGGGCGAGAACCATGGACTCGGACTTGGAGGTGCTGATTCTCATTCCGGTCGCTTCACACTCGGCTGCGAACCGATCCAGCGAGAGCTGAAGATCCCGGTCAGATGAAGCCATCAGGACCACATCATCTGCAAAAAGCAGAGACCTAATCCTGCGGTCACCAAACCGGAACCCCTCAACGCCTTGACTGCGCCTAGAAATTATGTGTATATATATATATATATATATATATATATATATATATATATATATATATATACATACACACTACCTCTCAGTAGCAAAAGTGCTGCTGCTTCTTGCTGTCTTAATGGATGCTGTCACTATGAAATATTATCCATTACAACTACATCAAATGATGACACAATGACATCCTTTATAACCACAGCCCCTCTGGGACGTCACCCTCCACTGCAACCCAGCAGCAGCAGCTCTAATTCGCAAAGACTTTAAATACTGAATATTTGTTTTATTATTGAGGTTTTTTTTTAAATTGTTTTTGGAAAGGAAAACGTCCATAGTAAGTGTACTTCATCATACATCCATTTCTATTTACCTATTTTTTATTATTGAATATTTTTTTTTTTTTTTTGTCACCGATTCTGTTCATAACTTTTATGGACAGAATTTCTAGGCGCAGTCAAGGTGTTGAGGGGTTCTGGTTTGGTGGCCGCAGGATTAGGTCTCTGCTTTTTGCAGATGATGTGGTCCTGATGGCTTCATCTGACCGGGATCTTCAGCTCTCACTGGATCGGTTCGCAGCCGAGTGTGAAGCGACCGGAATGAGAATCAGCACCTCCAAGTCCGAGTCCATGGTTCTCGCCCGGAAAAGGGTGGAGTGCCATCTCCGGGTTGGGGAGGAGACCCTGTCCCAAGTGGAGGAGTTCAAGTACCTAGGAGTCTTGTTCACGAGTGAGGGAAGAGTGGATCGTGAGATCGACAGGCAGATCGGTGCGGCGTCTTCAGTAATGCGGACGTTGTACCGATCCGTTGTGGTGAAGAAGGAGCTGAGCCGGAAGGCAAAGCTCTCAATTTACCGGTCGATCTACGTTCCCATCCTCACCTATGGTCATGAGCTTTAGGTCATGACCGAAAGGATAAGATCACGGGTACAAGCGGCCCAAATGAGTTTCCTCCGCCGTGTGGCGGGTCTCTCCCTTAGAGATAGGGTGAGAAGCTCTGCCATCCGGGAGGAACTCAAAGTAAAGCCGCTGCTCCTCCACATCGAGAGGAGCCAGATGAGGTGGTTCGGGCATCTGGTCAGGACCCAGGACACGTTGGGAAGACTATGTCTCCTGGCTGGCCTGGGAACGCCTCGGGATCCCCCGGGAAGAGCTAGACAAAGTGGCTGGGGAGAGGGAAGTCTGGGTTTCCCTGCTTAGGCTGTTGCCCCCGCGACCCGACCTCGGATAAGCGGAAGATGATGGATTTTTTTATTTTCAGTTTCTGCAATGTGGCGCCCCCGCCAACAGATGGCAGCATGCCTGGGTGGCAGGGATAGGTTCTACTGTACTTGCATATAAAAAAGATGGATGGAATGTGTCCACATCTGTTTCTGAGTTACTCACTTAACTAATGAGGTCCACCTGAGTCAGTTTTGCTCCACCGCCAGTGTGTTTAATCGTTGTGAGTCCGCTGACCCGAGTCAGGGAAGCAATTGATCTTAATAAATCAGCCGTGTTGCCCGTGAGTCCGTTAAGTAGCTGTGTGCGGCAGCCCCGGACTTTGTGTGACCCTAAGTAAGATTTAGTTTCTGGTCTTTGATATTACTTTTTAAAACATGTTATTATTAGATTCCTGATTTATTAAAGGGGAACATTATCAGCAGACCTATGTAAGCGTCAATATATACCTTGATGGTGCAGAAAAAAGACCATCTATTTTTTTAACCGATTTCCGAACTCTAAATGGATGAATTTTGGCGAATTAAACGCCTTTCTGTTAATCGCGCTGGAGGCGATGACGTCAGAATGTGACGTCACATCGGTACTCAACGCCATTTTTCCCTACATCTCAGACGCATCGAGTCGAATCAGCTCTGTTATTTTCCGTTTTTTTCGACTGTTTTCCAATACCTTGGAGACATCATGCCTCGTCCGTCGGTGTGTTGTCGGAGGGTGTAACAACACTAACAGGGAGGGATTCAAGTTGCACCACTGGCCCCAAGATGCCAAAGTGTCTGCCGCCAGACCCCCATTGAATGTACCAGAGTGTCTCCACATTTTACCGGCGATGCTAAGACAGACATGGCACAGAGATGTATGGATAACCTGCAGATGCACTTGCAACGATAGTCAACGAAATCACAAAGGTGAGTTTTGTTGATGTTGACGGCCAGCTAATCGATACTAATATGCTACGCTAATCGATGCTAACGTGCTATTTACCGGCGGTGCTAAAGCAGACATGGCACAGAGATGTATGGATAACCTGCAGATGCATTTGCAACGATAGTCAACGAAATCACAAAGGTGAGTTTTGTTGATGTTGACTGCCAGCTAATCGATGCCAACATGCTACGCTAATCGATGCTAACATGCTATTTACCGGCGGTGCTAAAGCAGACATGGCACAGAGATGTATGGATCACCTGCAGATGCATTTGCAACTATATTACGTTTCCTTCCACCCACATTTAATGCGAAACAAACACTTACCAATCGACAGATTTAAGTTGCTCCAATTTCACAAGATGCGAAAGTCCTGATCGTTTGGTCCGCACATTTTACCGGCGATGCTAACGCAGCTATTCGGCCATGCTATGGCTATAAATAGCGTCAATAGCTGTCCGCTCAATAGCTTCAGTTTCTTCTTCAATACTTTCATACTCCAACCATCTGTTTCAATACATGCGTAATCTGTTGAATCGCTTAAGTCGCTGAAATCCGAGTCTGAATCCGAGCTAATGTCGCTATATCTTGCTGTGGTATTCCCATTGTTTGTTTACATTGGCAGCACTGTGTGACGTCACAGGGAAATGGATAGTGTCTTCGCAGAGAGGCGAAAATAAGGCACTTTAAAGCTTTATTTAGGGATATTCGGAGACCGGTAACATTTTGAAAAAAACTTCAAAAAATACAACAAGCCACTGGGAACTGATTTTTATTGATTTTAACCCTTTTGAAATTGTGATAATGTTCCCCTTTAAACACCTAAACGTAACGTCGCCGCCCAACATACACACACTCAGCACGTCTGCAAGCACGATTGTTTTTACATCTTTGAGTCAACTTAGTTGAAACTAGCTTTTAAAACACATAGGGCCTAAATTACTAAAGGTTTGTGTGTACTAAAACACTTGCAAACTTAATAGCGCACGCAAAGCTGATCGACTACACGTCTGTTGAAGTACTGGCTGTCCAGAGTCGAGACCCAGGATGGACCGCTCGCCTGTATTGGTTGGGGACATCTCTATGCTGCTGATCCGCCTCCGCTTGGGATGGTTTCCTGTGGACGGGACTCTCGCTGCTGTCTTGGATCCGCTTTGAACTGAACTCTCGTGAATGTTTTGGAGCCACAATGGATTGAACTTTCACAGTATCATGTTAGACCCGCTCGACATCCATTGCTTTCGGTCCCCTAGAGGGGGGCGGTTGCCCACATCTGAGGTCCTCTCCAAGGTTTCTCATAGTCAGCATTGTCACTGGCGTCCCACTGGATGTGAATTCTCCCTGCCCACTGGGTGTGAGTTTTCCTTGCCCTTTTGTGGGTTCTTCCGAGGATGTTGTAGTCGTAATGATTTGTGCAGTCCTTTGAGACATTTGTGATTCGGGGCTATATAAATAAACATTGATTGATTGATTGTTCAATGAGCAGAATGAATTGATTGATTAACGTGGACCCCGACTTAAACAAGTTGAAAAACTTATTGGGGTGTTACCATTTAGTGGTCAATTGTACGGAATATGTACTTTACTGTGCAATCTACTAATAAAAGTTTCAATCAATCAATAAGGCTTTTTTTGTCTTTATTATTATAGAATAGAATAGAATAGAAAGTACTTTATAGATCCCTGGGGGAAAGTCAGCACCACAGTTAGCTCACAATAAATTATAATAATAATAATAATAAATAATATATTCACGGCGGTAGAGGGGTTAGTGCGTCTGCCTCACAATACGAAGTTCCTGCAGTCGTGGGTTCAAATCCAGGCTCGGGATCTTTCTGTGTGGAGTTTGCATGTTCTCCCCGTGAATGCGTGGGTTCCCTCCGGGTACTCCGGCTTCCTCCCACTTCCAAAGACATGCACCTGGGGATAGGTTGATTGGCAACACTAAAAATGGGCCCTAGTGTGTGAATGTGAGTGTGAATGTTGTCTGTCTATCTGTGTTGGCCCTGCGATGAGGTGGCGACTTGTCCAGGGTGTACCCTGCCTTCCGCCCGATTGTAGCTGAGATAGGCACCAGCACCCCCGGCGACCCCGAAAAGGAATAAGCGGTAGAAAATGGATATATATATATATGAATAATATAAATATATTCTACAAATATTTTACATTTAAGTGCAGTCAAGAAGGAACATATGCATTATACATTATTATGCTGATCCTCAGAACGCCCACCATTAGGAGAAAATGCAAATACTAATATTTAGCACACGCAATATGATTTACTGAATTACAAAGTGATTGCAGCAGCAAATTAGCGTCTTTATGTCCGAAAAGTATGTGCAAACTGATCGGTGTAAAGCAGGGGTCCCCAAACTTGTTGACCCGTAAGCGATGATATTACGGACTTTTGATCCCTCAGGCGGTACTGCATCAAAAACCGACATCAGTGTGTAAAGGATATCACCACATGGGCTAAGGATCACTTCATGAAACCACTGTGAGTAACTACAGTTGGTCGCTACATCTGTAAGTGCAAGTTAAAACTCTACCATGCAAAGCAAAAGCCATTTATCAAGGATATCCTGAAACGCCGCCGGCTTAGTTGGGCCTGAGCTCACCTAAGATGGACTGATGCAAAGTGGAAAAGTGTTCTGTGGTCTGACGAGTCCACATTTCAAATTATATTTGGAAACAGAGGACGTGGTGTCCTCCAGAACAAAGAGGAAAATAACCATTCAGATTGTTATAGGCGCAGAGTTGAAAAGCCAGCATGTGTGATGGTATGGGGGTGTATTAGTGCCCAAGGCATGGGTAACTTACACATCTGTGAAGGCACCATTAATGCTGAAAGGTCCATACAGGTTTTGGAGCAACATATGTTGTCATCCATCCATCATGGACGCCCCTGCTTATTTCAGCAAGACAAGTGTTACAACAGCGTGGCTTCATAGTAAACGAGTGTGGGTACTTTCCTGGCCCGCCTGCAGTCCAGACCTGTCTCCCATTGAAAATGTGCGGCGCATTATGAAGCGTAAAATCCAACAGTGGACTGATGAACGACTGAAGCTCTAAATAAAACAAGAATGGGAAAGAATTCCACTTTCAAAGCTTCAACATTTAGTTTCCTCAGTTCCCAAACGTTTTTTGAAAAGAAAAGAAAAGAAAAGGTGACGTAACACAGTGGTGAACATGCCCTTTCCCAACTACTTTTGCACGTGTTGCAGTCATTAAATTCTAAGTTAATTATTATTTGCATAAAAATAAAGTTTATGTGTTTGAGCATCAAATATCTTGTCTTTGTAGTGCATTCAACTGAATATGGGTTGAAAGGGATTTGCAAATCATTGTATTCTTTTTATATTTACATCTAGCATGATCAGTGTCAGAGCTTGGTCCGCATTGCCGGCAGTAAGTTGAACACATTTCCAGTGAGGGTTGGACTCCGCCAAGGCTGTCCTTTGTCACCCATTCAGTTCATAACTTTTATGGACAGAATTTCTAGGCGCAGTCAAGGCGTTGAGGGGTTCCGGTTTGGTGGCCGCAGGATTAGGTCTTTGCTTTTTGCAGATGATGTGGTCCTGATGGCTTCATCTGACCGGGATCTTCAGCTCTCACTGGATCGGTTTGCAGCCGAGTGTGAAGCGACCGGAATGAGAATCAGCACCTCCAAGTCCGAGTCCATGGTTCTCGCCCGGAAAAGGGTGGAGTGCCATCTCCGGGTTGGGGAGGAGACCCTGCCCCAAGTGGAGGAGTTCAAGTACCTAGGAGTCTTGTTCACGAGTGAGGGAAGAGTGGATCGTGAGATCGACAGGCGGATCGGTGCGGCGTCTTCAGTAATGCGGACGTTGTATCGATCCGTTGTGGTGAAGAAGGAGCTGAGCCGGAAGGCAAAGCTCTCAATTTACCGGTCGATCTACGTTCCCATCCTCACCTATGGTCATGAGCTTTGGGTCATGACCGAAAGGATAAGATCACGGGTACAAGCGGCCAAAATGAGTTTGGGTCTCTCCCTTAGAGATAGGGTGAGAAGCTCTGCCATCCGGGAGGAACTCAAAGTAAAGCCGCTGCTCCTCCACATGGAGAGGAGCCAGATGAGGTGGTTCGGGCATCTGGTCAGGATGCCACCCGAACGCCTCCCTAGGGAGGTGTTTAGGGCACGTCCAACCGGTAGGAGGCCACGGGGAAGACCCAGGACACGTTGGGAAGACTATGTCTCCCGGCTGGCCTGGGAACGCCTCGGGATCCCCAGGGAAAAGCTAGACGAAGTAGCTGGGGAGAGGAAAGTCTGAATTTCCCTGCTTAGGCTGTTGCCCCCGCGACCCGACCTCGGATAAGCGGAAGAAGATGGATGGATGGATGGACAATTTCCCAACTCATATGGAAACGGGGTTTGTACTCACTGTAGCGCCCACCCAGGGGCTGCATTAGTTTGAAGATTCGGATCATTAACTCGAGTGATCCGAGACGACCAGCACTATCACGCTCCTCTCTTTGGATAACTTTATACTTTCATTTTGTTTTATCCGCCATCACATTAAGACGGTCCGTATTGGGCGTTGACCAGAGGGTGAAATTACATGAAAAGCCAACAAATAATGTCTAAACCAGTTGACGGATTCATATTTCTTCCTTCTAAAAAAAAAATCAAGCTCAAGGTTGAATGATTTGTGTGTGTGTGTGAGTGTGTGTGTGTGTGTGGGGGGGGAGGCATTTAATTTAATGTTTCTTCACACCTCAGCTGCAATTTTTCTCACACCGCCTACGTCCCACAGAGAACTGTGTCATTTCCAGCAGTACAGAACGTCAAGGTGAAGTTGTACCTCTTTGTTGACTCTGCGGAGCTCCGTGTTCTTGTTGAGGAGCTGCAGCTTCTCCTGCTCGGCACAGGTGATGCTCATACTCTCGGGGACATGTTGGAGCTCGGACACTGACCTGTCACCTTCTGCACACACAGCGTTTGACCTGCACACACACACACACACACTGTAAATCAGTGCATATACAGTGAGAGGACCTCGACAAAGTCATAGTGGACAGCATTAGCAGAGAATTTCCATTAATAAAAGCAAACACATATATGCACAAAAGAGCCTCCGGATACTTTTGAACACCCACTCGCTTAGAGTGAGTGCACTTTCGGAGAATAAAACCTGAGCCATTATGTTCACCCACGCACACACACACACCGACACACACACACACATATATATATATATATATGCACACATTAGGCACTCAAGATGTGCAGAATTAAAATATGTTTACAGTCACACGGAAAATGGAGAAATTATTTTGCAGGGATTAATTAGCCAGGGTTGTTTCCATGTTGCGATATGTCGTCTCAGAAAAATAGCCGACAGCAGGAGTGTCACGGTCAGGACCCGCAGGCTATTAATTATCTGTGGCCCCCGGGATTGATGTTTGATCAGTATTACAGCCGGCCCGCAGGCCACAGCCGCCTGCTGCTGTTTTCCATCAGTGTTGGCGCAAGAAATTTTCAAAATGGGGTTCCAAGGGACCCCATCAAGTATTAAAAATGGGCTTGTATGACCTATATTGAGAAAAACAGGGGTCCCCAACCTTTTCGAAACCAAGAGCTTCTTCTTCAATCAATCAATCAATTAATGTTTATTTATATATCCCCAAATCACAAATGTCTCAAAGGACTGCACAAATCATTACGACTACAACATCCTCGGAAGAACCCACAAAAGGGCAAGGAAAACTCACACCCAGTGGGCAGGGAGAATTCACATCCAGTGGGACGCCAGTGACAATGCTGACTATGAGAAACCTTGGAGAGGACCTCAGATGTGGGCAACCCCCCCCCTCTAGGGGACCGAAAGCAATGGATGTCGAGCGGGTCTAACATGATACTGTGAAAGTTCAATCCATAGTGGCTCCAAGACAGCAGCGAGAGTCCCGTCCACAGGAAACCATCTCAAGCGGATCAGCAGCGTAGAGATGTCCCCAACCGATACAGGCGAGCGGTCCATCCTGGGTCCCGACGAGCGGTCCATCCTGGGTCTCGACTCTGGACAGTCAGTACTTCATCCATGGTCATCGGACCGGACCCCTCCACAAGGGAGGGGGGGACATAGGAGAAAGAAAAGAAGCGGCAGATCAACTGGTCTAAAAAGGAGGTCTATTTAAAGGCTAGAGTATACAGATGAGTTTTAAGATGAGACTTAAATGCTTCTACTGAGGTAGCATCTCGAACTGTTACCGGGAGGGCATTCCAGAGTACTGGAGCCCGAAATGAAAACGCTCTATAGCCCGCAGACTTTTTTTGAGCTCTAGGAATCACTAACAAGCCGGAGTCCTTTGAACGCAGATTTCTTGCCGGGACATATGGTACAATACAATCGGCAAGATAGGATGGAGCTAGACCGTGTAGTATTTTATACGTAAGTAGTAAAACCTTAAAGTCACATCTTAAGTGCACAGGAAGCCAGTGCAGGTGAGCCAGTACAGGCGTAATATGATCAAACTTTCTGGGTACTGATTAATGCAAAGGGCTACCAGTTTGATACACACTTAAATAAATTGCCAGAAATAGCCAATTTGCTCAATTTACCTTTAATATATATATTTTATATATATGCATATATATGTAAAAATGGGTATTTCTGTCTGTCATTCCGTCGTACATTTTTTTTTCCTTTTACAGAAGGTTTTTTGTTGAGAATACATCAGGGGTAGGGAACCTATGGCTCGCGAGCCAGATGTGGCTCTTTTGATGACTGCATCTGGCTCTCGGATAAATCTGAGCTGAGACTGTTAAAAATAATGTTCAAAGTATAAAACATGCTCATGCATTTGAATCCATCCATCCTTTTTTTCTACCGCACTTGTTCAAGAAGTTGAAATAAGGGTAAGAAGTGATTTATTTATTATCGGTTAGTTTAGGGTTTGCCCTCCTGGAGGTTTTTCAGACCACCAAACACTGACATGAGAGCCTGTTTCAGTGTTACAATATTTTTTTATTTTTCAATAAGTCTCTCAGTTGCTTTCCAGCAATTGTCTTTTTCCTCTTTAGTTCTCGCTCGCACTCTGGCTCCAGCTCCAACCCCGTCTCTCCTCCTGGCTGCTGCTTATAAATTAGATAAAAAAGCCCAGGTGGGCCTCCTACGCACCTGTCGCTGATTTCGAGGATGGTCCTGGCAACACCCCGCTTCGCTGCAGGCCACGCCCCCTCCACAGTTAGCTTCAGAATTACAATGTTATTACAAAGAATAAGAGACTTATTGTACTCTAGAAATATTGGTCTTACTTAAAAATGCACGTGTTTAGTCGTGTTCAGTGTTGAAAAAAATATTATACGGCTCTTGCGGAAATACATTTTTAAATATTTGGTTTCTTGGCTCTCTCGGCCAGAAAGGTTCCCGACCCCTGGAATGAATGATGAAAAAAACACTTAACTTACGGTTTAGAAGAGGAGAAAACAGGCAAAAAATTAAAATAACATTTTGAAAAATAATTTTTCTTCAATTTCGACTCTTTAAAATTCAAAATTCAACCAATGAAAAGAAAAGAAAAACTAGCTAATTCGAATCTTTTTGAAAAAATAAATAAATACATTTATGGAACATCATTAGTCATTTTTCCTGATTTAAATTAATTTTAGAATTTTGATGACATGTTTTAAGTAGGTTAAAATCCAATCTGCACTTTGTTAGAATATATAACAAATTTGACCAAGCTATATTTCTAACAAATACAAATCATTATTTCTTCTGGATTTTCCCGAACAAAAATTTTAAAAGAAATTTAAAAGACTTTAAAATAAGATTGAAATTTGATTCTAAAGATTTTCTAGATTTGCCAGAATAATTTTTTTGAATTTGAATCATAATAAGTGTGAAAAAATATTTCACAAATGCTCTTCATCGAAAAAACAGAAGCTAAAATGAAGGATTAAATTAAAATGTATTTATTATTCTTTACAATAATAAAAAAAATAATACTGTACTTGAACATTGATTTAAATTGTCAGGAAAGAAGAGGAAGGAATTTAAAAAGTTAAAAGGTATATGTGTTTAAAAATCCTGAAATTATTTTTAAGGTTGTATTTTTTCCTCTAAAATTGTCTTTCTGGAAGTTATAAGAAGCAAAGTAAAAAAATGAATTAATTTATTTAAACAAGTGAAGACCAAGTCTTTAAAATATTTTCTTGGATTTTCAAATTCTATTCGAGTTTTGTCTCTCTTAGAATTAAAAATGTCGAGCAAAGCGAGACCAGCTTGCTAGTAACTAAATAAAATTTGAAAAATAGAGGCAGCTCACTGGTAAGTGCTGCTATTTGAGCTATTTTTAGAACAGGCCAGCGGGCGACTCATCTGGTCCTTACCGTTGGTGACCCCTGGAGTGAAACACGCTTGAAACTAGAATATCAACTGATACAAAGCTGCTTCATCAATACAAAGCTGCTTCATCAACACTCACAAGTATAAAACTACTTTTTTCAAAGTAATAGTTTCTTACTTCAAGCATGGAAAAAAAAATCATAATGCCGAGATAATGCCACTAGCATTTACTTAATTAAAGAATGTTTTTCAACATATTAAGCAAAAAAAGGTTCATTTTTTTCTACCCAAAAAGTGCACTTGTTATTAGTGATAACATATTTATTTGAAGGTATTTTTGGGTTCATTGAAGTTAGCTGATTTTACTTGTTTTGGAAAGTCTTGACAAGCCAAATTTTCTTGTTCTATTGGCAGATAATTTTGCTTAGTTCAAATAAATCAGCCCTCATTTTTGGAATTTTTTTTTTCTTGTTTTTGAGCACTGAGTTTTTGCAGTGTACTGCCTAAGCACCTGGGAGAACACAACCAGCTCCTGGGCATCCTCACACTAGTATGCTGAGATAAAGACTGCAACCCTCATCTCTCTTAAGACCAGACTCCCCCGCAAAAACACTTGCTTTCATCCACTTACTGTCGGTGCACTGTGCTGCTCTGGGAGGGCTGCAGAGCTTTTCAGGACTGTGCTGTCAGGTCGTGGAAGGGGGGGAAAAAAAAAATGGCGGTATTTTAAATGCCACGTTCACAATGAGGAAAGGTAATTATTTGCAGGTTGCTATAATGAGGCAAAGCAGCGGTTCTCAAAGTTGCAGGCCTGATTTTTTTTTCGCTGGTGCAAAACAATAACAAAAAGAAAAGAAAATTCCGTGCATTTTTGAAGGAGATTTTTTTTTATTAAGCAGGGGACAAGCGGTAGAAAATGGATGGATGCATGGATGGTGTTTTGATTGATTGATTGATACTTTTATAAGCAGATTGCACAGTTCAGTAAATATTCTGTACAATTGACCACTAAATGGTAACACCCCAATAAGTTAATCAATTCATGGTACAAATATATACTATCAACATAATACAGTCATCACACAAGTTAATCATCATAGTATGTACATTGAATTATTTACATTATTTACAATCCGGGGGGTGGGATGAGGAGCTTTGGTTGATATCAGAACTTCAGTCATCAACAATTGCATCAACAGAGAAATGTGGACATTGAAACAGTGTAGGTCTTATTTAGTAGGATATGTACAGCCAGCAGAGAACATAGTGAGTTCACATAGCATAAGAACAAGTATATACATTAGAAGTACATTTGAGTTGTTTATAATCCGGGGAGATGGGATGTGAATGGAGGAGGGTATTAATAAAGTGTAGAAGTTGCCTGGAGGTGTTGTTTTAGAGCAGTTTTGAAGGAATATAGAGATGCACTTACTTTTATACCTGTTGGGAGTGCATTCCACATTGATGTGGCATAGAAAGAGAATGAGTTAAGACCTTTGTTAGATGGGAATCTGGGTTTAACGTGGTTTGTGGAGCTCCCCCTGGTGTTGTGGTTATGGTGGTCATTTACGTTAAGGAAGTAGTTTGACATGTACTTCGGTATCAAGGAGGTGTAGCGGATTTTATAGACCAGGCTCAGTGCAAGTTGTTTGACTCTGTCCTCCACCCTGAGCCAGCCCACTTTGGAGAAGTGGGTTGGATTGAGGTGTGATCTGGGGTGGAGGTCTAAAAGTAACCGGACTAGCTTGTTCTGGGATGTTTGGAGTCTAGATTTGAGGGTTTTGGAGGTGCTGGGGTACCAGGAGGTGCAAGCGTAATCGAAGAAAGGTTGAATGAGAGTTCCCGCTAGAATCCTCAAGGTGCTTTTGTTGACCAGAGAGGAGATTCTGTAGAGGAATCTCGTTCTTTGATCACCTTGGTTGCTATTTTATCACAGGAAAGATTAGCCTCTAGAATGGAACCTAGGTAGGTGATCTCATCCTTCCTGGTGATAACAATGTCACCCACTTTTATAGTCAAGTCACTGACCTTCTTAAGTTTGATATGGGACCCAAATAGGATGGATTCCGTTTTACCTAAGTGTATGGACGTATGTTGTCTTGTTATTGTGGTAGCAACACATTGTAGTTTAGAACATGTTTGTTAGTAGTCTAATAATAACAGTGATTCTTAATCAAAGAGCCGTTATTAGGTTGCAAGTGCGCATAAAAGGATTTTTCAGCTGCGGTCCGTATGTACTTCACTTTTCAACCACTCGGGGGCAGTCATGACAATCTTGAACAAACAGAAGAAGTCTGGCGCTAAAATCTTAAGAGACATTTCTTAATGTCAAAAATAACGACTAAAGTGGTAAAGCCGTATTTTCATTTGCACTTTGATTTTATCCTTTGATCCGTTGTGGTGAAGAAGGAGTTGAGCTGGAAGGTAAAGCTCTCAATTTACCGGTCGATCTACGTTCCCATCCTCACCTATGGTCATGAGCTTTGGGTCATGACCGAAAGGACAAGAGGAGTTGAGTTGATACCAAAATGGATACATGGATGATACAGCAGAGGATTGGGAGAATGTCATGTGGTCAGATGAAACCAAAATAGAACTTTTTGGTATAAACTCAACTCGCCGTGTTTGGAGGAAGAAGAATACTGAGTTGCATCCCGAGAACACCATACCTACTGTGAAGCATGGGGGTGGAAACATCATGCTTTGGGGCTGTTTTTCTGCTAAGGGGACAGGACGATTGATCCGTGTTAAGGAAAGAATGAATGGGGCCATGTATCCTGAGATTTGGAGCCAAAACCTTCTTTGAATGGTTGACCAAATACTTATTTTCCACCATAATTTACAAATAAATTATTAAAAATTCCTGGATTTTTTTCACATTTTGTCTCTCACAGATGAAAATGACAGACCTCTGTCATCCTTTGAAGTGGGAGAACTTGCACAATCGGTGGCTGACTAAATACTTTTTTGCCCCACTGTATACTTTAGCTTGAAAAATGTAGTCTCAAGACCAAAACCTTGTTATAGTAAATCAGAAACAGCCCAGGCAAGATCTAGATCTTTTCCCCCTCCCCTTCTTTCTTGCTTTTCTGGCAGCTGATAAACACTGTGACCCAGTTTAACAAAGTTTGCGATCACACGCTGTCTTGGAAGGACACCAAAAGGCCGTTGCCTCGCACAGCGATATGATAATTCCCTGTCATGTTCTCTGATAAAGAGGGTCGAGATCGGGGGTCAGCAACCCGCGGCTCTCGAGCCTCATGCGGCTCTTTAGCGCCGCCCTAATGGCTCCCTGGACCTCTTTCAGAGATGTGTGAAAAGGGAAAAAGAGAGTTACTTTCTTTTGTAATTCAAGTTATCATTACATATATGTATTGTTGCATTCGACCTATTTTATTGTTGATAACAAAGGTAAATATTATTGTTATTCATTATTAATGACAACTCTGGCTGTCCAGAGTCGAGACCCAGGATGGACCGCTCGTCGGGACCCAAGATGGACCGCTCGCCTGTATCGGTTGGGGACATCTCTACGCTGCTGATCTGCCTCCGCTTGAGATGGTTTCCTGTGGACGGGACTCTCGCTGCTGTCTTGGATCCGCTTTGAACTGAACTCTCGCGGCTGTGTTGGAGCCACTATGGATTGAACTTTCACAGTATCATGTAAGACCCGCTCCACATCCATTGCTTTCGGTCCCCTAGAGGGGGGGGGGGGGGGGGGGTAAATATTTACAAAGGTAAATATTATTGTTATTCATTATTAATGACAACTCTGGCTGTCCAGAGTCGAGACCCAGGATGGACCGCTCGTCGGGACCCAGGATGGACCGCTCGCCTGTATCGGTTGGGGACATCTCTACGCTGCTGATCCGCTTGAGATGGTTTCCTGTGGACGGGACTCTCGCGGCTGTGTTGGAGCCACTATGGATTGAACTTTCACAGTATCATGTTAGATCCGCTCCACATCCATTGCTTTCGGTCCCCTAGAGGGGGGGGGGGGGGGGGGGGTTGCCCACATCTGAGGTCCTCTCCAAGGTTTCTCATAGTCAGCATTGTCACTGGCGTCCCACTGGATGTGAATTCTCCCTGCCCACTGGGTGTGAGTTTTTCTTGCCCTTTTGTGGGTTCTTCCGAGGATAATAAATAAATGATAAATGGGTTGTACTTGTATAGCGCTTTTCTACCTTCAAGGTACTCAAAGCGCTTTGACACTACTTCCCCATTCACACACACATTCACACACTGATGGAGGGAGCTGCCATGCAAGGCGTCAACCAGCACCCATCAGGAGCAAGGGTGAAGTGTCTTGCTCAGGACACAACGGACGTGACGAGATTGGTACTAGGTGGGATTTGAACCAGGGATCCTCGGGTTGCGCACGGCCACTTTTCCACTGCGCCACGCCGTCCCGTCACGCCGGATGTTGTAGTCGTAATGATTTGTGCAGTCCTTTGAGACATTTGTGATTTGGGGCTATATAAATAAACATTGATTGATTGATTGATAATAGTGCTATTCCTATTGGTATTTGTATTGTTCCATTTGTAATGTAATAATGTTCATTGTCATTTCTGGATTATATTTTTATTTTACTAGTTCCTTATTTGCTATGACTTTTACAATCGGTGGAAGTTTCTCTCCCTAGAGCAGTGGTCTCAAACATGTGGCCCTCGGGCCAGGTGCGGCCCGCGAGACGTTATTTTGCGGCCCGCACCTTAAAATGAAAATTTAATGTTGGTGCGGCCCGCAAGCCTTATATCAGGGGTGCCCACACTTTTTCTGCAGGCGAGCTACTTTTCGATTGACCAACTCGAGGGGATCTACCTCATTTATATATATCATTTATATTTATTTATTTATGAAAGAGACATTTTTGTAAACAAGTTAAATGTGTTTAATGATAATACAAGCATGTGTAACACATATAGATGTCTTTCTTTCACGTAGACAAGAATATAAGTTGGTGTATTACCTGATTCTGATGACTTGCATTGATTGGAATCAGACAGTAATGATGATAACGCCCACATTTTCAAATGGAGGAGAAAAAAAGTTGTCCTTTCTGTACAATACCACATGAAAGTGGTTGCTTTTTGGCATCTAATTCATCCAGCTTCCATACACTTTACAAGAAAAACATTGGCGGCAAATTCCGTAGCTTGCTTGATTGACATTCACGGCACCCGAGGGTCTTGTGAGATGACGCTGGCTGCTGCCAGTTCATTATTATGAAAAAATGACAGAGAGGAAGGCGAGAAACACTTTTTATTTCAACAGACTTTCGCGCCGTCCCTTCCGTCAAAACTCTAAAGGCCGACTGCTCATTTCCTATCTTCACAATAAAAGCCCTGCTTCATGCTGCCTGCGCTAACAAAATAAGAGTCTCAGAAAGCTGGCGTGCACAAGTGATGTGCACGCCAGCTTTCCGAGACTTCACTTATATTACTTTTTTTTTCTAAACAATATATAAGCAACATATATGTAGCACACGTCTCATATACACAGTTTAACATTTAAATCAAACATATACATTTGTACACTTATATATATATTATATATACACAATTTATTTAAATTCCATATAAAGTGGTAATATACACATTTTAATATAACCTATATGTATAATTATGAAATCATAAATTGTATTAATATACATATTATATATTATTGTCTTTCTAAAACAATGTTTGCTCTTCTTTCTTATATTTACTAATGATAAATGATTTAAAAAGCTTTTTAAAGTAGTTTATGTTGGTGCTGTGTTTTATTTCATCCTTTAAACAGTTCCATATTTTAAACCCCTGCTATTGTTATACTCATTCGTTTCTGCGTTGTTCTACAATATTGGATCTTAAAAAGTAGTTGATTAACAGCCATACAGGTCCCTCTGAGGGTGGCCGTATAAACAACTTTAACACTGTTACAAATATGTGCCGCACTGTGAAGCCACACCAAACAAGAATGACAAACACATTTTGGGAGAACATCCACACCGTAACACGACATAAACGCAACAGGACAAATGCAGACCTAACTCTTCCGGGCTACAATAGGGGGCGGGTTAGGGGGGCAGGGGTATATATTGTAGCCTGGAATAGTTAGGGCTGCATGGGATTCAGGGTAGTGGTTCTGTTGTGTTACGGTGCAGATGTTCTCCCAAAATGTGTTTGTCAATCTTGTTTGGTGTGGGTTCACAGTTTAGCGCATATTTGTAACAGTGCTAAAGTTGTTTATACGGCCATCCTCGGTGTGACCTGTATGGCTGTTGATCAGGTATGTCTTGCAGTCACCACCGTGGGTCTGCAGAAGCCTCATTCAAAATGTGACTGGGCCAGCTCACTGTTTGTGTGGTGGAAAAGTGAATGAGATGGCAGATTGTAGAGGACGCTAAAGGCAGTGCCATCACGCCACGCCCTTGATATTGTTGTCCGGGTGAAAACAGGGAGAATGAGAGCCCCGGGAGAGGCACTGATATTCGGGTGTTACCCGGAGAGATCGCCAGAGTTGGCAAGTATGTTGCTAGGGCGAAAAAGCCATTTAAAGAAGGTGAATTCATTAAAAAGTGCATGTTGATAGCACACAACTTTTCAGTCTCGCTCCGTGACTCGTCAGTCTTTTCTGGTCGTCTTCTTTTCGGACTCTCGTGTGCGTGTGCCTGTCCATTAGCAACTCCAACCTCCCTTTTCGTGTCTCGGCCCGGCTGCTGCTAATAAGCATGGCAGGTGATCGGAAGATGGGGATGGCGTGGCCAAGTTGGGAGAGTGGCCGTGCCAGCAATCTGAGGGTTACTGGTTCAATCCCCACCTTATACCATCCTAGTCATGTCCGTTGTGTCCTTGAGCAAGACATTTCACCCTTGCTCCTGATGGGTGCTGGTTAGCGCCTTGCACGGCAGCTCCCTCTATCAGTGTGTGAATGTGTGTGTGAATGGGTGAATGTGGAAGTAGTGTCAAAGTGCTTTGGGCTCCTTAAAAAGGGGTAGAAAAGCGCTATACAAGTACAACCCACTGCGATGAGGTGGCGACTTGTCCAGGGTGTACCCCGCCTTCTGCCCGATTGTAGCTGAGATAGGCGCCAGCGCCCCCCGCGACCCCGAAAGGGAATAAGCGGTAGAAAATGGATGGAAGTACAACCCATTTAATATTATCGGGGCGGCATGGCGTAGAGCGGCCGTGCCAGAAACCTGTGGGTTGCGGGTTCGCTTCCTACCCATTGACATCAAAGTTGCTGCCGTTGTGTCCTTGGGCAGGACACTTCACCCTTTGCCCCCGGTGCCGCTCACACTGGTGAATGAATGATGAATGAATGATTGGTGGTGGTCGGAGGGGCCGTAGGTGCAAACTGGCAGCCACACTTCCGTCAGTCTACCCCAGGGCAGCTGTGGCTACAGATGTAGCTTACCACCACCAGGTGTGAATGAATGATGGGTTCCCACTTCTCTGTGAGCGCTTTGAGTATATAACAATAGAAAAGCGCGATATGAATCTAATCCATTATTATTATTATTAATATTTACCATGATCAGTACCAGCTGGGTAATCCAATCACCTGTACATATCCTATTTGCTGATGTTTTTATGTTGTTGTTTTCCCCCCCGTCTTCCTTTTATATCTCTTTCCATCCCCTCCTGCACCAAATAATAATATAAATCCATTTAATAAAGTCAAATAAAAATAAGGCAACAAGAGAAGTATCCCACACTTCTCTTTTGTTAAGTAAATTTAAGCATGATTTTCCTGGATTGAACTTTCACAGTATCATGTTAGACCCGCTCGACATCCATTGCTTTCGGTCCCCTAGAGGGGGGGGGTTGCCCACATCTGAGGTCCTCTCCAAGGTTTCTCATAGTCAGCATTGTCACTGGCGTCCCACTGGATGTGAATTCTCCCTGCCCACTGGGTGTGAGTTTTCCTTGCCCTTTTGTGGGTTCTTCCGAGGATGTTGTAGTCGTAATGATTTGTGCAGTCCTTTGAGACATTTGTGATTTGGGGCTATATAAATAAACATTGATTGATTGATTGATTGACTGAGTGGCTGGACAGGACAAAAAAAAAAACCCAAAAAAGAAAAAAAGAGGTACTATTCATTGCGATGACCTCACTGGAAAGTCCACACTTACTCTTTACTCCTCCTCTTCCTTTAAAGAGTACTGCATGTTTTTTTTAGTTTTTTTTTTTTTTTTAAAACATGTGACTGTCAAAAAAAGGTCGTTCATAATAGTAAAGTCGGTATTAATGGCACACATGTGCCTTTTACAGACACAATTTGGCAAAGTGGTGTAGAAAATGGATGACAAGCTGAAGGAATGTAGTTATGACAATACGCCTCATCAAAACCTTATTAACTCCAGCTGTTGTGTGAGATCGTACTCAATGAGGTCTATTAGGATCAGACATACCATAATACTTCGGATGATTCGGCTCCTCTGGTGTGGTTGATTCCTCTTCTTACTGATGACTCGTTGTGTTTGTCAGTTGATAACGAAGACAGCTCCCCTTCATCCATGGCTGATCCGACGTATCCCAATAACGAGGAGTGTGTTGTGTGTTTTCTCCTCACACAGCCGCTCTGGAAAAAGTACAAAGCCAGTGTCGGTATTGCAGCGTGATAAAAAAGAGGAAGTCGCCGAGGTCGAGGGCCCACATCACAAATGTTTTGAGAAGAGGAAATGACAACTAGACAATGACAAGTTGTTTTGGCACAAAGCATGACGGGTTTGTTGTCAGGGCTTCTAGAAACTCTCACAATGGGACGGCGAAGTTTTCACAATGTTACCAAGTGAAAGAAGATCAGCGGTTGGTGTTTGAACACAGAAGATAGTGTTCTAGGTTTTTAAATGAATGAAATGGTTACAAATAGAGATGTCCGATAATGGCTTTTTTGCCGATATTGTCCAACTCTTAATTCCCGATTCCGATATATACAGTCACGGAATGAACACATTATTATGCCTCATTTTGTTGTGATGCCCCGCTGGATGCATTCAACGATGCAACAAGGTTTCCCAAAATAAATCAACTCATCCATCCATCCATCATCTTCCGCTTATCCGAGGTCGGGTCGCGGGGGCAACAGCCTAAGTAGGGAAACCCAGACTTCCCTCTCCCTAGCCACTTCGTCTAGCTCTTCCCGGGGGATCCCGAGGCGTTCCCAGGCCAGCCGGGAGACATAGTCTTCCCAACGTGTCCTGGGTCTTCCCCGTGGCCTCCTACCGGTTGGACGTGCCCTAAACACCTCCCTAGGGAGGCGTTCGGGTGGCATCCTGACCAGATGCCCGAACCACCTCATCTGGCTCCTCTCCATGTGGAGGAGCAGCGGCTTTACTTTGAGTTCTTCCCGGATGGCAGAGCTTCTCACCCTATCTCTAAGGGAGAGACCTGGAAACTCATTTGGGCCGCTTGTACCCGTGATCTTATCCTTTCGGTCATGACCCAAAGCTCATGACCATAGGTGAGGATGGGAACGTAGATCGACCGGTAAATTGAGAGCTTTGCCTTCCGGCTCAGCTCCTTCTTCACCACAACGGATCGGTACAACGTCCGCATTACTGAAGACGCCGCACCGATCCGCCTGTCGATCTCACGATCCACTCTTCCCTCACTCGTGAACCAGACTCCTAGGTACTTGAACTCCTCCACTTGGGGCAGGGTCTCCTCCCCAACCCGGAGATGGCACTCCACCCTTTTCCGGACGAGAACCATGGACTCGGACTTGGAGGTGCTGATTCTCATTCCGGTCGCTTCACACTCGGCTGCGAACCGATCCAGTGAGAGCTGAAGATCCCGGTCAGACGAAGCCATCAGGACCACATCATCTGCAAAAAGCAGAGACCTAATCCTGCGGTCACCAAACCGACTCAACTCAAGTTATGGAAAAAAAAAATGCCAACATGGCACTGCCATATTTATTATTGAAGACACAAAGTGCAATTTTTTTTTTAACATGCCTCAAAACAGCAGCTTGAAATTTGGGACTTGCTCTCCATGAGAGAGCATGAGGACGTTGGGGTGGGAAGGGGGGGGGGGGGTATAGGGTCGGGGGTAGCGGGGGTGTATATTGTAGCCTCCAGGAAGAGTTAGTGCTGCAAGCGGGTCTGGGTATTTGTTCTGTTGTGTTTATGTTGTGTTACGGTGTGGATGTTCTCCCGAAATGTGTCTGTCATTCTTGTTTGGTGTGGGTTCACAATGTGGAGCATATTTGTTACAGTGTTACAGTTGTTTATAAGGCCACCCTTAGTGCGACCTGTATGGCCGTTGACCAAGTAGGCTTTGCTTATGTGTGTGAAAAGCCGTAGATATTATGTGACTGGACCGGCATGCAAAGGCAGTGCCTTTAAGGTTTATTGGCGCTCTGTACTTCTCCCTACACCCGTGTACCACCCCGTACAGCGGCATTTTAAAACAAGTCATACATTTAACTTTTTGAAACAGATATTGATAATTTCCGATGTTACATTTTAAAGCATTTATTGGCCGCCCGATATTATCGGACATCTCTATAGTTAGAAATTATATAGAACTGTCTGACCTGCTCCCACATTTTGGTACACCATTATTACCTATGACCCTCCGCCAGGGGTCACCAACGCGGTGCCCGTGGGCAACAGGTAGCCCGTAAGGACCAGATGAGTCGCCCGCTGGCCTGTTCTAAAAATAGCTCAAATAGCAGCACTTACCAGTGAGCTGCCTCTATTTTTTAAATTGTATTTATTTACTAGCAAACTGGACTCGCTTTGCTCGACATTTTTAATTCTAAGAAGGATAAAACTCAAATAGAATTTGAAAATCCAAGAAAATATTTTAAAGACTTGATCTTCCCTTGTTTAAATAAATAAATTATTTTTTTTACTTTGCTTCTTATAACATTCAGAAAGACAATTTTAGAGAAAAAAATACAACCTTAAAAATGATTTTAGGATTTTTAAACACATATACCTTTTTACCTTTTAAATTCCTTCCTCTTCTTTCCTGACAATTTAAATCAATGTTCAAGTAAATTAATTTTTTTATTGTAAAGAATAATAAATACATTTTAATTTAATTCTTCAATTTAGCTTCTGTTTTTTCGATGAAGAACATTTGTGAAATATTTTTTCAAACTTATGATGAAAATTCAAAAAATTTATTCTGGCAAATCTGGAAAATCTTTAGAATCAAATTTAAATCTTATTTCAAAGTCTTTTGAATTTCTTTTTAAAAATTTTTCTGGAAAATCTAGAAGAAATAATGATTTGTCTTTGTTAGAAATATAGCTTGGTCCAATTTGTTATAAAATCTAACGAAGTGCAGATTGAATTTTAACCTATTTAAAACATGTCATCAAATTCCTAAAATTTATCTTAATCATGAAAAATTACTAATGATGTTCCATAAATTATATTTTTTATTTTTTCCAAAAGATTCGAACTTGCTAGTTTTTCTCTTCTTTTTATTGGTTAATTTTAGAATTTTAAAGAGTCGAAATTGAAGAAAAACAATTTTTCAAAAATGTATTTTAATTTTTTTCCTGTTTTCTCCTCTTTTAAACCGTAAGTTAAGTGTTTTTTTCATCATTTATCCTCTACAAAAAAACCTTCCGTAAAAGGAAAAAAAAATGTACGACGGAATGACAGACAGAAATACCCATTTATACATACATATATATACATATATATGTATACATATATATATATATATATACATATATATATATATGTATATACATATATATATATACATATATATATATACATATATATATATATATATGCATGTATATATATATATATATATGCATGTATATATATATATATATGCATGTATATATATATATATATGCATATATATATATATATATGCATATATATATATATATATATGCATATATATATATATATATATATGCATATATATATATATATATATGCATATATATATATATATATATATGCATATATATATATGCATATATATATATGCATATATATATATGCATATATATATATGCATATATATATATATATATATATATATATATATATATATATATATATATATATATATATATATATATATATATATATATATATATATATATATATATATATATATATATATATATATATATATATATATATATATATATATATATATATATATATATGTATATGTAGGTGTGGGAAAAAAATCACAAGACTACTTCGTCTCTACAGAACTGTTTCATGAGGGAACCCCTCATGAAACAGATCTGTAGAGACGAAGTAGTCTTGTGATTTTTTTCCCACACCTACATATTGCACTCTACCACGATATCGAGCACTATTCTCTGGATAATCCAATCAAGATATATATATATATATATATATATATATATATATATATATATATATATATATTAAAGGTAAATTGAGCAAACTGGCTATTTCTGACAATTTATTTAAGTGTGTATCAAACTGGTAGCCCTTCGCATTAATCAGTACCCAAGTAAAACCAATGTATTACTTACAAGGAAGCAGGGAACAAACAAAAACAGCACCCTCAGCATCAGTCTCTAAGGAACAAAGATCCAGCACTGAAGGAGGGACCCAGGTGGAACAAAATAGAACTAATTAAAATGGGGAACAGGTATGCTGACAGGACATGGAACAGAAAATAAAGGTGCTTTATAACCCAGAGACCAAACAGGAAACACTGACAAAACAAGAGCACCAGGACAGGAACTGATTCTAAACATAAACGCACAGGGATTTCTAATCATTGCTATGTTGGAATTCTTAAAGGGGAACATTATCAGCAGACCTATGTAAGCGTCAATATATACCTTGATGGTGCAGAAAAGAGACCATATATGTTTTTAACCGATTTCCGAACTCTAAATGGGTGAATTTTGGCAAATTAAACGCCTTTCTGTTTATCGCTCTGGAAGCGATGACGTCAGAATGTGACGTCGCCGAGGTAACACACCCGCCATTTTCATTTTCAACACATTACAAACACCGGGTCTCAGCTCTGTTATTTTCCGTTTTTTCGACTATTTTTTGGAACCTTGGAGACATCATGCCTCGTGGGTGTGTTGTCGGAGGGTGTAACAACACTAACAGGGAGGGATTCAAGTTGCACCACTGGCCCCAAGATGCCAAAGTGTCTGCCGCCAGACCCCCGTTGAAATCACAAAGGTGAGTTTTGTTGATGTTGACTTATGTGCTAATTAGACATATGACTGCCAGTTAATCGATGCCAACATGCTACGCTAATCAACGCTAACATGCTATTTACCGGCGGTGCTAAAGCAGACATGACACAGAGATGTATGGATAACCTGCAGATGCATTTGTAACGATAAAGTCACAGAAATCACAAATGTGAGTTTTGTTGATGTTGACTGCCAGCTAATCAATGCTAACATGCTACGCTAATCGATGCTAACATGCTATTTACCGGCGGTGCTAAAGCAGACATGGCACAGAGATGTATGGATAACCTGCGGATGCATTTGCAACTATATTACGTTTCCTTCCACCCACATTTAATGCGAAACAAACACTTACCAATCGACGGATTTAAGTTGCTCCAGTGTCAAAAGATGCGAAAGTCCTGATCGTTTGGTCCGCACATTTTACCGGCAATGCTAACGCAGCTATTCTTCCATGCTATGGCTATGAATAGCGTCAATAGCTATTCGCTCAATAGCTTCAGTTTCTTCTTCAATATTTTCATACTCCAACCATCTGTTTCAATACATGCGTAATCTGTTGAATCGCTTAAGTCGCTGAAATCCGAGTCTGAATCCGAGCTAATGTCGCTATATCTTGCTGTGGTATTCCCATTGTTTGTTTACATTGGCAGCACTGTGTGACGTCACAGGGAAATGGATAGTGGCATCGCAAATAGCGAAAATCAAGCACTTTAAAGCTTTTTTTGGGGATATTCGGAGACCGGTAAAATTTTGAAAATAATTTCAAAAAATACAACATGCCACTGGGAACTGATTTTTATTGTTTTTAACCCTTTTGAAATTGTGATAATGTTCCCCTTTAATAATATTGATACAGTTGCTGATATTATTACAATTTTGTTTTACTACTTTTGGATTGTTTTATGTCATGTTTGTGTGTCCTCTCAATTGCTCTGTTGATTGATATCCTGAATGCCGGGCCGGGTTTGGTTTTGGAATTGGAATTGTAGGCTCGACAACTGCAACACACTTCTTGTCAGGATCCCCAGCAAGAACATTCAGAAGCTGCAATACATCCAGAATAGTGCTGCTAGGATCCTGATGAGAGTGCGGAAATACGACCAGATCACACCAACTCTCAAATCCCTTCACTGGCTTCCTGTTCCAATCAGGATTGAATACAAAGTCTCCCAACTAACCCACCAGTGCCTCCATGGAAATGCCTCCGTCTACCTCAAAGAACCACTCAACCCCAAATTCTCCACACGACACCGCCGCTCCAAACAGGCTAACCTTTTCCAACCTCCAAGGACAACATTACAAAATATGGGAAACCAAATTTCTATTCCGCCGCTCCCAGTCTGTGGAACGCGCTCCCTGACCACCTGAGGCCACCACAGACTGTGGATGCTTTTAAAAAAGGCTTAAAAACCTTTCTTTTAAAAAAAAAACTTGTTTCATGGATAAATGCATACTAGTTCTAGCTATTAGGCTTTTATAGTGTTTATTTTTTATTTATTTTTATTATCTTTTTATTATTATGATTATTTTATTAAATTTTTTAAATACACTGTAGCACTTTGAGGTTGTTTGCGCAATGTAAAGTGCTTTTTAAAAATAAAATATATTGTTATTATTGTTGTATTAAAATATAGTGTATTATTAGTTGGACAGATTGATAATAAAAACATTAAATAAAAATAAAAAACACAGGAAAACCCAAACATAACCAAACTATCAGTAACAATTCTGACAATGTTGATGCATGTCAGAGTTTTGACCTTCTCGTTTTATTAATAAAGACCTATATTCAGCCTGGTTATAAAATAATTAACACTTAATTTCCATTTGCCAAAAAAACATATAGATACAAATATCACAGATTACGTTACAAAACATCTTTGACAAAACATAAGCCTAATGTAAGACAACGTTTCATTTTTTTTTAGTAGTTAGACTGGATGTGACACATAGCGCTATTATTGTGAAGCTGGAAGTGTGCAATTGTTTTCACGAGAAAGGTTTTGATGTTGTGGCAAAAATAAACAATATGAAAAACTTTCCTCTCTGATGACATTTTACCTCATCTTACCAAAGCAGTTTGTGTAACAACTGTCAGAACGTGGACTTTGGGGTTTGTTTTTCCGGAAGGCAAAGGAAAGTTAGCACGGGCAAGGTGTGAAGGTAAAGACATATTTTATATTTACACTATAACTACAAAAAGAAACAGAGGGGCGGCATAGCTCGGTTGGTAGAGTGGCCGTGCCAGCAACTTGAGGGTTGCAGGTTCGATTCCCGCTTGTGCCATCCTAGTCACTGCCGTTGTGTCCTTGGGCAAGACACTTGACCCACCTGCTCCCAGTGCCACCCACACTGGTTTAAATGTAACTTAGATATTGGGTTTCACTATGTAAAGCGCTTTGAGTCACTTGAGAAAAGCGCTATATAAATATAATTCACTTCACTTCACAAACAAAAGGCGCGCACAATGGCGGAGAACAAACTTGACGAATGAAACAAAACTTGCACAAAGGCAGAAACTATGAACAATATCAATCAATCAATGTTTACTTATATAGCCCTAAATAACTAGTGTCTCAAAGGGCTGCACAAACCACTACCACATCCTCGGTAGGCCCACATAAGGGCAAGGAAAACTCACACCCAGTGGGACGTCGGTGACAATGCTGACTATGAGAACCTTGGAGAGGAGGAAAGCAATGGATGTCGAGCGGGTCTAACATGATACTGTGAAAGTTCAATCCATAATGGATCCAACACAGTCGCGAGAGTCCTGTCCAAAGCGGATCCAACACAGCAGCGAGAGTCCCGTCCATAGCGGAGCCAGCAGGAAACCATCCCAAGCGGAGGCGGATCAGCAGCGCAGAGATGTCCCCAGCCGATACACAGGCAAGCGATCCATCCTGGGTCCTGACTCTGGACGAGCGGTCCATCCTGGGTCCCGAGTCTGCACAGCCAGTACGTCATCCATGGCCAACGGCAGATCAACTGGTCTAAAAAGTGAGTCTATTTAAAGGCTAGAGTATACAAATGAGTTTTAAGGTGAGACTAAATGCTTCTACTGAGGTGGCATCTCGAACTGTTATTCCAGAGTACTGGAGCCCGAAATGAAAACGCTGTATAGCCCGCAGACTTTTTTTGGGCTTTGGGAATCACTAATAAGCCGGAGTCCTCTGAACGCAGATTTCTTAGCGTGAATCGTAAACATGGCCTGAAACAGACGTGACTGGAGGTAAAGTCGCCAGGCTGACTACCTGGCAACTACAGGTTTAAATAATGCAGTGGTGATTAGTGAAAGGTGTGCGAGTGCAAAACGTGAGACAGGTGCGTGACATGAGCACAGGTGAAAACTAATGGGTAGTCATGGAAACAAAACAAACAAGGTTAGTGCAGAAACAGGAAACACTGGAGTCTTAAGCAAAACAGAACATAACAAAACAAAACATGATCACAAGACATGACAACAACAGTTTGTCATTATTTTTTCCAAAGCTGCGGAACGGACCGAGGGTCAGAAAGAAACTTATAGTTAACTTTGACCGTCCTAATTATTATCCCGCAGTTGGTGTTTTATTAGTATCACCAAGTTGGCCACAATCAAATACGGGATGGGAGGGCATTACAGCCGCCAGGTTTGTGTAATGCGTTGCTACGGAAACATAGTTAACTCGCATAGTTAGTGGCCAGACAATCAACCAAGAGCGTCGTTCTGCATGATAATGTCACGGCGCACCTGTGACTGACGATAACGGGGTGTCATTTGTTCCTGATAAATAATGAAAGGGTCAGACTGATTGTACGCGCCAATCTCCTCTCTGCTGCAGGTTAATTAGAAAATCACACGCTCATGCGAGGGACAATCAAAGCAATTGAAGAGATTTTTTAATTATTTTTCATCAGGCTGAACTGTCTTTTATTAGCGCGGGGTAAATGAATACATTTTATGTATTTTGTTTTATGTATGTGTGTATATGTATTCATATGCATGCAGATATGCATCTGTGTGGATACATATACATATACATATACATATACATATACATATACATATACATATACATATACATATACATATACATATACATAGATACATCTGTCATCTCTATCTTTTTTTTTTTACTATTTATATTACCATATTGGGCTTCACGGTGGCAGAGGGGTTAGTGCGTCTGCCTCACAATACGAAGGTCCTGCAGTCCTGGGTTCAAATCCAGGCTCGGGATCTTTCTGTGTGGAGTTTGCATGTTCTCCCCGTGAGTGCGTGGGTTCCCTCCGGGTACTCCGGCTTCCTCCCACCTCCAAAGACATGCACCTGGGGATAGGTTGATTGGCAACACTAAATGGTCCCTAGTGTGTGAATGTTGTCTGTCTATCTGTGTTGGCCCTGTGATGAGGTGGCGACTTGTCCAGGGTGTACCCCGCCTTCCGCCCGATTGTAGCTGAGATAGGCGCCAGCGCCCCCCGCGACCCCGAAAGGGAATAAGCGGTAGAAAATGGATGGATGGATGGACTACCATATTGTATATGCACCTTAGGAGGAGCTGCTCCAATTTCGTTGTTCTTTGAACCTGTTCATTGCAATAATGACAATAAAACTCTATTCTATTCTATTTGCCGACCCTGTCTCCTTTGCCAGAGTCCAGTCGACTGAAGTCCGACGTATAAAGTAGAGATGTGAGCGGATGATCATCAAGAGAGTGGTAGAATACTTTTTCAAGATTAGACGATCAGTTAAAACTGGGCCGTGCTTTGCTTGTTTTTGTTGTTTTTTTGTTTTTTTACCAGAAATCCCTTTTATCCGGTTCAAGGCCGTCACACAGCCGGTTCAATGAGCATTTAAGTCTCACCTTAAAACTCATCTGTATACTCTAGCCTTTAAATAGACCTCCTTTTTAGACCAGTTGATCTGCCGCTTCTTTTCTTTCTCCTATGTCCCCCCCTCCCTTGCGGAGGGGGTCCGGTCCGATGACCATGGATGAAGTACTGACTGTCCAGAGTCGAGACCCAGGATGGACCGCTCGTCGGGACCCAGGATGGACCGCTCGCCTGTATCGGTTGGGGACATCTCTACGCTGCTGATCCGCTTGAGATGGTTTCCTGTGGACGGGACTCTCGCTGCTGTGTTGGAGCCACTATGGATTGAATTTTCACAGTATTATGTTAGACCCGCTCGACATCCATTGCTTTCGGTCCCCTAGAGGGGGGGGGGGGGTTGCCCACATCTGAGGTCCTCTCCAAGGTTTCTCATAGTCAGCATTGTCACTGGCGTCCCACTGGATGTGAATTCCAAATGAGCTAATATTTGCAAAAAATAACGTTTTCCAGGTTCGAACGTTAAGTATCTTGTCTTTGCAGTCTATTCAATTGAATATAAGTTGAACAGGATTTGCAAATCATTGTATTCTGTTTTTATTTATGATGTACAAAACGTGCCGACTTCACTGGTTTTGGAGTTTGTAAATAAAAGTTCATGTTTACCATTAATTTATTTACGTGGACTAACTTAAACAAGTTGAAAAACTTATTGGGGTGTTACCATTTAGTGGTCAATTGTACGGAATATGTACTGTACTGTGCAATCTACTAATAAAAGTTTCAATCAATCAATCAATCAAGCAGTAACTTAATTGCCGTACGTCAAACTGTGACTTGGGTTATAGTAGTTTCTTCGATGCAGAGAATATTTGGAACGAGCCAGGCGCGGACGTGAGTACATGTTTAATTTATCTAATAAACAAACAAACTACAAAAAGGCAAACCAAGGACGCGCCCAATGGCGGATAATAAACTAGACTAATCAAAACAAAACTAGCACAATGGCATGACTAAAGACAAAAGAGTGCACAGTGGCATAAATACAACACTACACTTGCACTAAGGCATTAATACAAAACTTACTCTGACCGAAACAAGGGGCATGGATGGCAAGATGTTCGAGGGAGTGAGGAAGGTGAAGCATGGGTAGGTGACGATGCCAGGACGAGGACAGAAAAAGAATGGCTTAAATAGCTATGATGATTAGTGACAAACAGGTGTGAGGCTGAGGGCAGGGACGTGACTAGGAGACCAGGTGAAACTAATGGGTTGGCATGGAGACGAAATCAAACCAGGAAGTGCAAAGACAGAACCAAAAGTCCAAAAAACTAAACATAACATGACCAAACATGGCAAAAAACAAAACATAATCTACAGGCGTGACAATATCAAAATAAGTCATAGGCCATTAACACGTTTTTTCTGCCACTTTTTCCACTATTACGTCGTCTTCCACTATAAAATAAAAGGCATTTGTCATGCTTGTAAGTTTATGTTTTGGTTTTGGTCAGGTTATGTTTAGTTTTTTGGACATTTTAGTTCTGTCTTGGCACTTCCTGGTTTGTTTTCGTCTCCATGCCAACTCATTAGTTTTCACCTGTCATGTCACGTCCTTTTTCTCAGCCTCACACCTGTTTTCACTAACGATCACGGCTACTTAAGTCACTCTTTTTCTTGTCTTCATTCTGGGATCTTCACACTCGTACACACGCGAACCATGCTGCACCTTCTTCACGCCCTCGTTTATCTGCTTCATGCCTTGCTACGCTGTTCATTTTGATCCACGTAAGTTTTGTATTTGTGCCACAGTGCACTCTTTTGTTTCATGTCTGTAGTCTTGCCTTCGTGCTGTTTAAGTTTATAGTTAAAATGTCTTTCATGCCATTGAGCAAGTGTTTTTGTTTTCCCTGTTTTGTATATATCATATAATAAACAACTATGTACTCACGTCCACGCCTCGCTCAAGTTGATCCTCATCTGCATCAAAGAAACAATCCAGGTCCAAGCCCAGGTGAGACAGCATTAATATAATCCAATAGCTAAGACTTGATTGCTGTTTCCATTCCTGCATCTTTCCCATCCATCTTGGGCGCCAGTCAGAGGCTTTGCTGGACGGCCCCACTGCAGTGCCTTTATTGACCCCGGACTCCGTCACAGCCAAGGACAAATGGGCTGCTGCTTCCGCGGGGGGACTAAGAGGGGCCATAACGGGCAGGTGGATAGTTCATTTATCTGCCTGAACTCCAGCAGGAGTTAAGAAGACATCAGAGTTTGGGATTTCGACAGCACGGGGGGGACAAATGAGCTCTGGAGCCGCCGAATGAAATATATGTTGTCCTTGGCGCCGAAAGTTGGAGCAGCTCATCCGGGGTCAGTGATCGAATGCGACAGCTGGTGCAGGTTCTGACAGAATGGCCCCCGGCTCGGTCCCAAATGGCATCAACTAAAACGAGTCAGCTGTGGCGTGAGAGAAGTGGGAGATTTTTAGTCAACACATATATCCCTCCCCCACTTCGGGGTTGCTCGGTAAAGAACGTTCCACCGAATTGCTGCCATTTTGATTGATTGATTGAAACTTTTATAAGTAGATTGCACAGCACAGTACGTATTCCGTACAATTGACCACTAAATGGTAACACCCCAATAAGTGCCTCACCTGCCACCAGGTGACTTAGCCATGAGATGTTCCAAAACCAAGTGATAAAATAAAACACATTTTAATATTTCTATGTGACTTTGGTGTGGTTCCTGTATATTTAGATAATTTTCATGGTCAAAATCGCGGAAATTCCATGTTTCCTGATCAAAACAATGCAGCAGATGAGAAGTGAGGCAGACACAGGCGGTGCCTCCACAGCCACACACAGTGTGTATTGGGCGTGTGCGTGCTTGTTACCGCGTGGAAAAGCCAGGTTTTGAGGCAGCAAGTACCTCTGCCTCAATGTAGGTGGCGATATATTGTCAACTTGCAGTTCAATGTCCCAGCAGTACTCTGACTCGCCACACTGGGAGAAGTGTGGCGAGTCAGAGTACTGCTGGGGCATTGAACTGCAATCTGGGGGGTGGGATGTGGGGCGGGGGAGTTAGGTTGGGTTGATATCAGCACTTCAAGTCATCAACAATTGTATCATCTGAGAAATGGACATTGAAACAGTGAAGGTCTGACTTGGTAGGATATGTACAGCGAGCAGTGAACATAGTGTGCTCGGAAAGCACAAGAACAAGTTGGAATACGTCAGTGACGTGCCGTCAGGGGAGGCAAGTGAGGCAGTGCCTCACCTGCCACCAGGTGACTTAACCATAAGATCTTCTAAAACGAAGTAATAAAATAAAACACATTTTAATATTTTTCTCTTTTGGTTTATGCTTTCTATGTGACTTTGGTGTGGTTCCTGTATATTTTGATAATTTTCATTGTCAAAATCGCGTAAATTTCATGTTTCCTGATCAAAACAATGCAGCAGATGAAAAGTGAGGCAGACACAGTCGGTGCCTCCAAGGCTACACGCAGTGTGTATTGGGCGTGTGCGTGCTTGTTACCACGTGGAAAAGGCAGGTCTTGAGGCAGCAAGTACCTCTGCCTCAATGTAGGTGGCGATATATTGTCAACTTGCAGTTCAATGTCCCAGCAGTATTCTGACTCGCCACACTGGGAGAAGTGTGGCGAGTCAGAGTACTGCTGGGGCATTGAACTGCAATCTGGGGGGTGGGATGTGGAGCGGGGGAGTTAGGTTGGGTTGATATCAGCACTTCAAGTCATCAACAGTTGTATCATCTGAGAAATGGACATTGAAACAGTGAAGGTCTGACTTGGTAGGATATGTACAGCGAGCAGTGAACATAGTGTGCTCCGAAAGCACAAGAACAAGTTGGAATACGTCAGTGACGTGCCGTCAGGGGAGGCAAGTGAGGCAGTGCCTCACCTGCCACCAGGTGACTTAACCATAAGATCTTCTAAAACGAAGTAATAAAATAAAACACATTTTAATATTTTCTCTTTTGGTTTATGCTTTCTATGTGACTTTGGTGTGGTTCCTGTATATTTGATAATTTTCATTGTCAAAATCGCGTAAATTTCATGTAGCAGATGAAAAGTGAGGCAGACACAGTCGGTGCCTCCACGGCTACTCACAGTGTGTATTGGGCGTGTACGTGCGAGGGGGAGCATGCTTGTTGCCACGTGGAAAAGGCAGGTCTTGAGGCAGCAAGTACCTCTGCCTCAAGGTAGGGGGGCAATATATTGTCAACTTGCAGTTCAATGGTTCAGCAGTACTCTGACTCGCCACACTGGGAGAAGTGGGGGCGCTCAAGCTAGCAGACACAGGTCTCTCCAGCGGAAGCCAGCACTTTTTTATTTTCTTTTTTTTTTTCTGTATTTAAAACAAACATGGCATTTTTATTAGAGTAAGCCAGGGTTTGTGGGCGTTTTTGTCAGATGCAAAAATATTGTTTAATTTCTTGAAATGAAATTGAATTAATTTAATGTTTCTGCCAATATGGAGGATTATATACTGTATCCAAGATTAAATACTTCTCTAAACTGGACTTTAAGACAAAATGAATGCGATCATACAAACTACGTTTTCATGGAGGATAGCTATTGCTGCTTCAGATACAAATACAGAAAGGTAAAATACACTCACAATACTTGATTATTTTGTTAAAAGCAAATGGGACCAACAAGTATTTAATAAAAACTTTATAAAATAGTTTTTGGACCCATTTTTTTAGTTTGCCAAAGACCGAGGTTGGAGTCGGCTCTTTTGGTTGCTTTGATGGGTCTGCTCCTGTGTTTGGCCGTGCTCTGGGGCGGCATAGCTCGGTTGGTAGAGTGGCCGTGCCAGCAACTTGAGGGTTCCAGGTTCCATTGCCGCTTCCGCCATCCTAGCCAGTGCCGCTGGGTCCTTGGGCAAGGCACTTTACCCACCTGCTCCCAGTGCCACCCACACTGGTTTAAATGTAACTTAAATATTGGTTTTCAAAATGCAAAGCGCTTTGAGTCACTAGAGAAAAGCGCTATCCATCCATCCATCATCCATCCATCATCTTCCGCTTATCCGAGGTCGGGTCGCGGGGGCAACAGCCTAAGCAGGGAAACCCAGACTTCCCTCTCCCCAGCCACTTCGTCTAGCTCTTCCCGGGGGATCCCGAGGCGTTCCCAGGCCAGCCGGGAGACATAGTCTTCCCAACGTGTCCTGGGTCTTCCCCGTGGCCTCCTACCAGTTGGACGTGCCCTAAACACCTCCCTAGGGAGGCGTTCGGGTGGCATCCTGACCAGATGCCCGAACCACCTCATCTGGCTCCTCTCAATGTGGAGGAGCAGCGGCTTTACTTTGAGTTCCTCCCGGATGGCAGAGCTTCTCACCCTATCTCTAAGGGAGAGCCCCGCCACACGGCGGAGGAAACTCATTTGGGCCGCTTGTACCCGTGATCTTATCCTTTCGGTCATGACCCAAAGCTCATGACCATAGGTGAGGATGGGAACGTAGATCGACCGGTAAATTGAGAGCTTTGCCTTCCGGCTCAGCTCCTTCTTCACCACAACGGATCGGTACAACGTCCGCATTACTGAAGACGCCGCACCGATCCGCCTGTCGATCTCACGATCCACTCTTCCCTCACTCGTGAACAAGACTCCTAGGTACTTGAACTCCTCCACTTGGGGCAGGGTCTCCTCCCCAACCCGGAGATGGCACTCCACCCTTTTCCGGGCGAGAACCATGGACTCGGACTTGGAGGTGCTGATTCTCATTCCGGTCGCTTCACACTCGGCTGCGAACCGATCCAGCGAGAGCTGAAGATCCCGGTCAGATGAAGCCATCAGGACCACATCATCTGCAAAAAGCAGGGACCTAATCCTGCGGTCACCAAACCAGAACCCCTCAACGCCTTGACTGCGCCTAGAAATTCTGTCCATAAAAGTTATGAACAGAATCGGTGACAAAGGACAGCCTTGGCGGAGTCCAACCCTCACTGGAAATGTGTTCGACTTACTGCCGGCAATGCGAACCAAGCTCTGGCACTGATCGTACAGGGAACGGACCGCCACAATAAGACAGTCCGATACCCCATACTCTCTGAGCACTCCCCACAGGAGTTCCCGAGGGACACGGTCGAATGCCTTCTCCAAGTCCACAAAGCACATATAGACTGGTTGGGCAAACTCCCATGCACCCTCAAGAACCCTGCCGAGAGTATAGAGCTGGTCCACAGTTCCGCGACCAGGACGAAAACCACACTGTTCCTCCTGAATCCGAGGTTCGACTATCCGACGTAGCCTCCTCTCCAGTACACCTGAATAAACCTTACCGGGAAGGCTGAGGAGTGTGATCCCACGATAGTTGGAACACACCCTCCGGTCCCCCTTCTTAAAGAGAGGAACCACCACCCCGGTCTGCCAATCCAGAGGTACCGCCCCCGATGTCCACGCAATGCTGCAAAGTCTTGTCAACCAAGACAGCCCCACAGCATCCAGAGCCTTAAGGAACTCCGAGCGGATCTCATCCACCCCTGGGGCCTTGCCACCGAGGAGCTTTTTAACTACCTCAGTGACCTCAGCCCCAGAAATAGGAGAGTCCACCACAGATTCCCCAGGCACTGCTTCCTCATAGGAAGACGTGTTGGTGGGATTGAGGAGGTCTTCGAAGTATTCCTTCCACCTATCCACAACATCCGCAGTCGAGGTCAGCAGAACACCATCCGCACCATACACGGTGTTGATAGTGCACTGCTTCCCCTTCCTGAGGCGGCGGACGGTGGTCCAGAATCGCTTCGAAGCCGTCCGGAAGTCGTTTTCCATGGCTTCCCCGAACTCTTCCCATGTCCGAGTTTTTGCCTCCGCGACCGCTGAAGCTGCACACCGCTTGGCCTGTCGGTACCTGTCCACTGCCTCCGGAGTCCTATGAGCCAAAAGGACCCGATAGGACTCCTTCTTCAGCTTGACGGCGTCCCTAACCGCTGGTGTCCACCAAGGGGTTTTAGGATTGCCGCCCCGACAGGCACCAACTACCTTGCGGCCACAGCTCCGATCTGCCGCCTCGACAATAGAGGTGCGGAACATGGTCCACTCGGACTCAATGTCCAGCACCTCCCTCGTGACATGTTCAAAGTTCTTCCGGAGGTGGGAATTGAAACTTTGTCTGACAGGAGACTCTGCCAGACGTTCCCAGCAGACCCTCACAATGCGTTTGGGCCTCCCAGGTCTGTCCGGCATCCTCCCCCACCATCGCAGCCAACTCACCACCAGGTGGTGATCGGTAGAAAGCTCCGCCCCTCTCTTCACCCGAGTGTCCAAAACATGAGGCCGCAAATCCGATGACACAACTACAAAGTCGATCATGGAACTGCGGCCTAGGGTGTCCTGGTGCCAAGTGCACATATGGACACCCTTATGTTTGAACATGGTGTTTGTTATCGACAAACTGTGACGAGCACAAAAGTCCAATAACAAAACACCACTCGGGTTCAGATCCGGGCGGCCATTCTTCCCAATCACGCCTCTCCAGGTTTCACTGTCGTTGCCAACGTGAGCGTTGAAGTCTCCCAGTAGGACAAGGGAATCACCCGGGGGAGCACTTTCCAGTACTCCCTCGAGTGTTCCCAAAAAGGGTGGGAACTCTGAACTGCTGTTTGGTGCATAAGCACAAACAACAGTCAGGACCCGTCCCCCCACCCGAAGGCGGAGGGAGGCTACCCTTTCGTCCACCGGGTTGAACTCCAACGTACAGGCTTTGAGCCGGGGGGAAACAAGAATTGCCACCCCAGCCCGTCGCCTCTCACTGCCGGCAACGCCAGAGTGGAAGAGGGTCCAATCCCTCTCGAGAGAAGTGGTTCCAGAGCCCTTGCTGTGCGTCGAAGTGAGTCCGACTATATCCAGTCGGAATTTCTCGACTTCGCGCACTTGCTCAGGCTCTTTCCCCCCCAGTGACGTGACGTTCCACGTCCCAAGAGCTAGCTTCTGTAGCCAAGGATCGGACCGCCAAGTGCCCTGCCTTCGGCTGTCGCCCAGCTCACAATGCACCCGACCTTTATGGCCCCTGCTATGGGTGGTGAGCCCATTGGAGGGGTGACCCACGTTGCCTCTTCGGGCTGTGCCCGGCCGGGCCCCATGGGTACAGGCCCGGCCACCAGGCGCTCGCCATCGTGCCCCACCTCCGGGCCTGGCTCCAGAGGGGGGCCCCGGTGACCCGCGTCCGGGCGAGGGAAATCTGGGTCCATGGTTTATCATCTTCATAAAGGTCTTCGAGCTGCTCTTTGTCTGATCCCTCACCTAGAACCTGTTTGCCTTGGGAGACCCTACCAGGGGGCTTTATGCCCCCGGACATCATAGCTCCTAGGATCATTGGGACACGCAAACTCCTCTACCACGATAAGGTTGCAGCTCAGAGAGGAGAGAGAAAAAAAGCGCTATATATATCACCTCACTTCACTAAACCAAACTTCAGATAGTTTAGATCAGAGATTTTCAAATCCCACTGGCGGTACGCGAGCTCCATTTGGTAGTTCTCCAAAGACTGAGGGTTGAGTCGGCTCTCTTGGTTGCTTTGATGGGTCTGCTCCTCTCTACTAACTCTCGGTTGGTAGAATGGCCGTGCCGGCAACTTGAGGATTCCAGGTTCGATTCCCGCTTACGCCATCCTAGCCACTGCCGTTGTGTCCTTGGGCAAGGTACTTTACCCACCTGCTCCCATTACCTCCCTCACTGGCCTAAATGTAACTTAAATATTGGGTTTCACTATGTAAAGCACTTTGAATTACTAGAGAAAAGCGCTATATAAATATACTTCACTTCACATATTTTTGGGCGGTAAATATATACTGTAAGCATAATCTACGTAGGTTTGGCCAACATTTAGTGTTAAATTAATTCCTACCAATATTATGTTTATATCTATAAATTTACATTAAGATAGAAAATAATATTTATTGTTTAATTATATCATTATTAATTCATATTCCTCTTCTTTTTTTGAGAAGAATTGTTGCACATTCTTGGGTAGCAGGTTATGTTTCGCTCGGTACATGATTTCAGTTGTCGGCATTGAATTTCAAGGTGTTTGATTCACTAAATAAAAGGTTTTGATTGATATTGATTATCAATCAATCAATCAAGGAATATTTATATAGCCCTAAATCACTAGTGTCTCAAAGGGCTGCACAAACCACTACGACATCCTCGGTAGGCCCACATAAGGGCAAGGAAAACTCACACCCAGTGGGACGTCGGTGACAATGATGACTATGAGAAACCTTGGAGAGTACCGTATATGTGGACAACCCCTCCCGTCTAGGGGACCGAAAGCAATGGATGTCGAGCGGGTCTAACATGATACAGTGAAAGTTCAATCCATAGTGGATCCAACACAGCAGCGAGAGTCCCGTCCACAGTGGAGCCAGCAGGAAACCATCCCAAGCGGAGGCGGATCAGCAGCGCAGAGATGTCCCCAGCCGATACACAGGCGAGCGGTCCATCCTGGGTCCCGACTCTGGACAAGCGATCCATCCTGGGTCCCGACTCTGGACAGCCATTACTTCATCCATGGCCATCGGACCGGACCCCCTCCACAAGGGAGAGTGGGACAGAGGAGAAAATGAAAATAAACGGCAGATCAACTGGTCTAACAAGGGGGTCTAATTAAAGGCTAGAGTATACAAAAGAGTTTTAAGATGAGACTTAAATGCTTCTACTGAGGTGGCATCTCCAACTGTTACCAGGAGGGGATTCCAGAGTACTGGAGCCCGAACGGGAAACGCTCTATAGCCCGCAAACTTTTTTCGGGCTTTGGGAATCACTAATAAGCCGGAGTCCTTTGAACGCAGATTTCTTGCCGGGACATATGGTACAATACAGTCGGCAAGACAGGCTGGAGTTAGACCGTGTAGCGGTTTGCGGTCTCATCCGCGGAGTCTGCGGATAAACTGCGGGTCGGGCGGTTGACATGACGAAAAAATAGATTTTAATTAGATTCGGGCGGGTGGCGGTTGAACCATCCAGAAATATTTGATATACATGGTTCTGGGATTTGTCATTCAAAGAGCCATTTAAGACCTGTGTCATAAAGCGAAGAAGACAGTAGGGGACGTTATTATTCTTTTGACTGACTGCCAGCAGTCACCCAGATAATAAGTATTAGGGCGTGCTATGAAGCCATTGGCTTTGTCGCCTTCTACAACATGTACGATCTGCTTGTCAGTCCAGCATCATGTTGTGTGTGACTTCTGCAGCAACACGCACACGACTGCAAGGCATACTGGGTGACACAGAGTACACTAATGGTTTTGATATAAACAATTTTAACACTCTTAGTAATATGCGCCACGCTGTGAAGCCACACCAATTAAGAACAACAAACACATTTAGGGAGAACATCCTCACAGAAACAACATAAACGCAATACCAGTAATCCTTTGTATTCATGACACTTCCTGACTATTTTATACACCCTGCAAGCAAAAAACCCCCCCGTGCATCGGTAAGGTGGGCTGGGTTGGGGGTGCGGGGGTGTAAAATGTATTCAGTAATTGTCACGGATACAAAGTATTGTGGGTATTTGTTGTGTTGCGTTTATGTTGTGTTGCTGTGAGGATGTTCTCCCGAAATGTGTTTGTCAATCTTTATCGTGTGGCTTCACAGCGTGGCGCATATTAGTAAGTGTTAAAGTTGTTTATATCACAACCATCAGTGTACTCTGTATCACCCAGTATGCCTTTTAATCTTGAACATGTATATGAGGAAGCTGCATACAACATGTTGCCGGACCAAAAATCAGTTCGTACATGTTGTTGAAGGTGTCAAAGGCAATGGCTTCACAACACGCCCACATTCTTGTCATCAGGATGAACGCTATTGGATAATCGCGAGAACGTTAGCGGCTCCAATTGTCTTCATTACTTTGTGAAACAGACTTATATAGCTCTGTGAGTGGTAAAGGCGGCCGACCTCTGATGTATTTCAGCGGGCGGTTGGCAGGCGGGTACGGTCCTGATGAAATGTTGGTTCGGGTGGACGGCGGGTGGATGACGACTTTGGTTCTGCGGTTGCGGATGATATACTTGCCTATCCGCGCATCTCTACTGTGTAGTATTTTATACGTAAGTAGTAAAACCTTAAAGTCACATCTTAAGTGCATTGTTCCAATCAACCTCTTTTTTAACACTTGTTGAATGAAGTGCATATGACTTGAATTCCTTGCTTACATCAACAATATATTCCTTTTCTCCCTCAGATATGCATAATTACAACACAAATCTCTCTAATGAACCCGAGAAAATGTCGTCCACTTAACCTATCCAGGAGAAAAACAATTGCAGCGACGTCATCCCACCAGTTATTTGCAGGTAAAATAAAATTGTCATTCAGGTTTTTATTCTCCCGTGTCTGCTCGCATTCAACCTTTTACGAGGACGTCAGACGAGCTGCAGATAAATATTTTGTGTTAATAATTCCTGCTCGACTGCCATTATTTCTGTAAGGTGCAGTCAGCTTGAGGCGGCGTTTCAGGCCCGCTTCCTCATTTACCAGAAAAGCCAATGCGAGTATTTATGTGAGGAACTTGGAAGTAATAAATTGAAGCTGGCTTATACACATGGAATAATTCGCTGGATTTGATCGGAGGGGAAAGCGCATAATCAGATCGGGGATGCGTACAGCGGAGTCAGGGAGACATCGATCTCATTACATCAGGGGTGTCCAAAGTGCGGCCCGCCGTTAATTGTTTACCGGCCCGCCATACATTCTGGAAATGCTATTGCAATAATAAAAAAGAACATTACAAATATTAGAATGAGGTGAAGTCTATCGAGAAAAAGTTGCAATGTTGACATAAAGACTGGAGAGGCAGCTGATGGTGATCTTCTATCGCCCGGCTGTCAAGAGCCTGCTGACGTACTGCATAACAGTGTGGTACGCCAGCTGCACTGAAGCAGACAAACAGGCGATTCAGAGGGTCATAAAGTCCGCACAAAAAATCATCGGCTGTTCAAATTGAGTTGATACCAAAATGGATACATGGATGATACAGCAGAGGATTGGGAGAATGTCCTGTGGTCAGATGAAACCAAAATATAACTTTTTGGTATAAACTCAACTCGTCGTGTTTGGAGGAAGAAGAATACTTTTTTTTATCTTTCTTTGCAGGGACAATGTTGATTGTCATGTCATGTTCGGATGTAGATTGTGGACGCAGGCTTCGCTCCACAGTAAGTCTTTGCTGTCGTCCAGCATTCTGTTTTTGTTTACTTTGTAGCCAGTTCAGTTTTAGTTTTGTTCTGCATAGCCTTCCCTAAGCTTCAATGCCTTTGCTTAGAACAGGGGTCACCAACCTTTTTGAAACCAAGAGCTACTTCTTGGGTACTGATTAATGCACAGGGCTACCAGTTTGATGCACACTTCAATAAATTGCCAGAAATAACCAATTTGCTCAACTTACCTTTAACAAATAAATCTATATATCTCTATATAAAAAATGGGTATTTCTGTGATTCCATCATACATTTTTTTTCCTTTCATGGAAGGTTTTTTGTAGAGAATAAATGATGAAAAAAAACACAGAAAAACAGCCCCAAAGCATGATGTTTCCACCCCCATGCTTCACAGTAGGTATGGTGTTCTTGGGACGCAACTCAGTATTCTTCTTCCTCCAAACATGACGAGTTGAGTTTATACCAAAATGGATACATGGATGATACAGCAGAGGATTGGGAGAATGTCATGTGGTCAGATGAAACCAAAATAGAACTTTTTGGTATAAACTCAACTCGTCGAGGTTGGAGGAAGAAGAATACTGAGTTGCATCCCAAGAACACCATACCTACTGTGAAGCATGGGGGTGGAAACATCATGCTTTGGGGCTGTTTTTCTGCTAAGGGGACAGGACGATTGATCCGTGTTAAGGAAAGAATGAATGGGGCCATGTATCCTGAGATTTTGGGACATAACATCCTTCCATCAGTGAGAGCTTTGAATGGTTGACCAAATACTTATTTTCCACCATAATTTACAAATAAATTCTTTAAAATTCCTGGATTTTTTTTCTCCACATTCTGTCTCTCCCAGTTGAAGTGTACCTATGATGAAAATGACAGACCTCTGTCATCATTTGAAGTGGGAGAACTTGCACAATCGCTGGCTGACTAAATACTTTTTTGCCCCACTGTATGTGAAGCAGTGAAGTGAAGTGAATTATATTTATATAGCGCTTTTCTCAAGTGACTCAAAGCGCTTTACATAGTGACACCCAATATCTAAGTTACATTTAAACCAGTGTGGGTGGCACTGGGAGCAGGTGGGTAAAGTGTCTCGCCCAAGGACACAACGGCAGTGACTAGGATGGCACAAGCGGGAATCGAACCTGCAACCCTCAAGTTGCTGGCACAGCCGCTTTACCAACCGAGCTATACCGCCCAAATAGAACTTTTTGGTATAAACTCAACTCGTCGTGTTTGGAGGAAGAAGAATACTGAGTTGCATCCCAAGAACACCATACCTACTGTGAAGCATGGGGGTGGAAACATCATGCTTTGGGGCTGTTTTTCTGCTAAGGGGACAGGACGATTGATCCGTGTTAAGGAAAGAATGAATGGGGCCATGTATCGTGAGATTTGGAGCCAAAACCTCCTTCCATCAGTGAGAGCTTTGAATGGTTGACCAAATACTTATTTTCCACCATAATTTACAAATAATTTCTTTAAAATTCCTGGATTTTTTTTCTCCACATTCTGTCTCTCCCAGTTGAAGTGTACCTATGATGAAAATGACAGACCTCTGTCATCATTTGAAGTGGGAGAACTTGCACAATCGCTGGCTGACTAAATACTTTTTTGCCCCACTGTATTTGGTTATGATTTGAAAATGAAAAATATCAAAAAGGCCCCCACATGCTTGAATTTTTCCGTGTGCGGCCTTCAGTGGAAAAAAGTTTGGACACCCCTGCATTACATCATCTCATCTCCAACCATCCATCCATTTTTCTGCCGCTTGTCTCAAAAGAGATAAAGTTAGCAATGCATGGAGGGCAGGAATAATTCATGCAGGGAATGGACGGCGAGCAGGTTGCAATAATGGAGCTTATTTAACATTCAAACATGGTTTTGTTAAATAGTGATGATGCAGGGGGGAAGTAGGGAAAAGGGAAGGTTGAACGATAAAAAGAAAGAGACTTTATTCTGCAGGGGAGCATTGATGAATCCAACCTGCAGGCACCACATGCATATACAAACCCCGTTTCCATATGAGTTGGGATATTGCGTTAGATGTAAATATAAACAGAATACAATTATTTGCAAATCCTTTTCAAGCCATATTCAGTTGAATATGCTACAAAGACAACATATTTGATGTTCAAACTGATACTTTTTTTTTTGTGTGCAAATAATCATTAACTTTAGAATTTGATGCCAGCAACACGTGACAAAAAAGTAGGGAAAAGTGGCAATAAATACTGATAAAGTTGAGGAATGCTCATCAAACGCTTATTTGGAACATCCCACAGGTGTGCAGGCTAATTGGGAACAGGTGGGTGCCATGATTGGCTATAAAAGCAGCTTCCATGAAATGCTCAGTGATTCACAAAAAAGGATGGGGTGAGGGTCACCACTTTGTAAGCAAATTGTAGAACAGTTTTAGAACAACATTTCTCAACGAGCTATTGCAAGGAATTTAGGGATTTATGGTGCGGATGATCTCCCGAAATGTGTTAGTCATTCTTGTATGGTGTGGGTTCACAGTGTGGCGCATATTTGTAACAGTGTTAAAGTTGTTTATACGGCCACCTTCAGTCTGACCCGTATGGCTGTTGAGCAAGTATGCGTGGCATTCACTTAAGTGTGTGTACAAGTCGCATATTTCATGTGACTTGGCCGGCACGCTGTTTGTATGGAGTAAAAGCGGACGTGACAACATATTGTAGACAACGCTAAAGGCAGCGCCTTTATAGTATCGGCGGGCCAGCTCTAATGTGAAGTGAAGTGAATTATATTTATATAGCGCTTTTCTCAAGTGTCTCAAAGCGCTTTTTTACATAGTGACACCCAGTATCTAAGTTACATTTAAACCAGTGTGGGTGGCACTGGGAGCAGGTGGGTAAAGTGTCTTGCCCAAGGACACAACGGCAGTGACTAGGATGGCACAAGCGGGAATCAAACCTGCAACCCTCAAGTTGCTGGCACGGCCACTCTACCAACCGAGCTACACCGCCTATAATGTTAATCTGATATTGTCTCAAGGGCCAAACAAAATTGTGCGGCGGGCCAGAGTTTGACACCCGTGCTCTAGACAGACTGCAAATATCTATTTCTGCTAATAACCAGCCAGCTTTTCACAAAATCGTAAAGATGAGGTATTAGACCCTCCACACATTCACTTCCACTGCACGCTTACGCCGTCATAAAAGTGAGCAATATAAGATGTCATTGTCTTTCATGGGACAGTAACTTTTCAAAGAGAGGCTTTCCTTCAGCATGAAGGAGCTGCAACCTCTTAAGTGGATGCACATGACTAACATGTTGATCATATGTGCAACATGCCCCTAAAGCTGACCAACACGCCGGATTGTAGTCAGCTGGAGGCGTGTCTTAATGAAATTAAACAATGGATGTCCGCTAACTTTTTGCACCTCTACGCCAAAAAAACGGAAATGCTGATTATCGGTCCTGCTCGACACCGAACTCTATTTAATAATACAACTCTAACATTTGACAACCAAACAATTAAACAAGGCGACACGGTAAAGAATCTGGGTATTATCTTTGACCCAACTCTCTCCTTTGAGGCACACATTAAAAGCGTTACTAAAACGGCCTTCTTTCATCTCCGTAATATCGCTAAAATTCGCTCCATTCTGTCCACTAAAGACGCTGAGATCATTATCCTAAATACTACACGGTCTAGCTCCATCCTATCTTGCCGATTGTATTGTACCATATGTCCCGGCAAGAAATCTGCGTTCAAAGGACTCCGGCTTGTTAGTGATTCCCAAAGCCCAAAAAAAGTCTGCGGGCTATAGAGCGTTTTCATTTCGGGCTCCAGTACTCTGGAATGCCCTCCCGGTAACAGTTTGAGATGCCACCTCAGTAGAAGCATTTAAGTCTCACCTTAAAACTCATTTGTATACTCTAGCCTTTAAATAGACTCCCTTTTTGGACCAGTTGATCTGCTGTTTCTTTTCTTTTTCTTCTATGTCCCACTCTCCCCTGTGGAGGGGGTCCGGTCCGATCCGGTGGCCATGTACTGCTCGCCTGTGTATCGGCTGGGGACATCTCTGCGCTGCTGATCCGCCTCCGCTTGGGATGGTTTCCTGCTGGCTCCGCTGTGAACGGGACTCTCGCTGCTGTGTTGGATCCGCTTTGGACTGGACTCTCGCGACTGTGTTGGATCCATTATGGATTGAACTTTCACAGTATCATGTTAGACCCGCTCGACATCCATTGCTTTCCTCCTCTCCAAGGTTCTCATAGTCATCATTGTCACCGACGTCCCACTGGGTGTGAGTTTTCCTTGCCCTTATGTGGGCCTACCGAGGATGTCGTGGTGGTTTGTGCAGCCCTTTGAGACACTAGTGATTTAGGGCTATATAAGTAAACATTGATTGATTGATTGATTGATAATTAATAAGAGGGTATTCACCCCAATATAAGACAACTTATTCATTACCTGTTTTGGATTTATGTTTGTCTTCTATCTTTCTATCTATCTTCTATTCTATTTTAGTTTTAGTGTGTGAAAAGTTTCCCCGCCGAGGACTGCATACTGAAAAACGAGGTAAACATGAATTCCAACACACACTCTTTGATACACTTTGTGCGTTAAAGATGGAGTCCAAAACCAATTCAGTCAGTTTTTGGTAAACCATCTGAAAAACATTACATTGTTATAGTTGACATAGCAAATAAGTTATTGTCATGTCTACAAACCCCAAAACCAGTGAAGTTTGCACTACGATGTCGACACAGACCACGATAGGTAGGTAGGTAGGTCTTTATTGTCATTGCACAAGTACAACGAAACTTTGTTTTCAGCACAAACCTGTTCAAGATTAGACAAACAAACAGTGTACAGGATTACAGAACAAGAACGCTGATGGGTCGCCATAAGGCGCCCCGTAAAAAATGGGAAAAAGGTAAACGCTGAGGAAGGATGAGTAAAAAAATACAATCCAGACTGGGCTCCTAAGGGGGCCCAGTCTGGAGTGGGAAAAAACCTCCATAGCAAAGCACATATACATATTACAACATACATCTCCAGATATCTAGCAACAGAGGGAAGGTAGTTCAAGGTCAATCAATCAATCAATCAATGTTTACTTATATAGCCCTAAATCACTAGTGTCTCAAAGGGCTGCACAAACCACCACGACATCCTCGGTAGGCCCACATAAGGGCAAGGAAAACTCACACCCAGTGGGACATCGGTGACAATGATGACTATGAGAACCTTGGAGAGGAGGAAAGCAATGGATGTCGAGCGGGTCTAACATGATACTGTGAAAGTTCAATCCACAATGGATCCAACACAGTCGCGAGAGTCCAGTCCAAAGCGGATCCAACATAGCAGCGAGAGTCCCGTTCACAGCGGAGACAGCAGGAAACCATCCCAAGCGGAGGCGGATCAGCAGCGCAGAGATGTCCCCAGCCGATACACAGGCAAGCAGTACATGGCCACCGGATCGGACCGGACCCCCTCCACAGGGGAGAGTGGGACATAGAAGAAAAAGAAAAGAAACAGCAGATCAACTGGTCTAAAAAGGGAGTCTATTTAAAGGCTAGAGTATACAAATGGTCATGGTGGTAGGTCGCAGCTCTCAGGCGCTGACCATCCATTCATCACCCCTACGGGATTTGCGTCGAGGGCGTTGGATTGGGGGTCAGGGGGGTGTATGTGTGGCGTATATGTGTGTGTGTGTGTGTGTGTGTGTATAAGCCCATAGTGTGTCTCTGTTCCGCGGCCTTGATGTATTTGCCGTCGCTAGTCCAAAGTCCACAACAACAGGTCTGTATCCATTAGAGACAAAACGGGAGTTTATTGTGTCTTCCTTGCAGTGATCTTCGGGAGAGTCTCGAAGCCAGGGAAACAATCCAAGTTAAAATGATCTGTATGCGAGTGAAAATAAAATTTGCTTTTCACTCTAAATTGTCTATGACTGGTCCTCAAAAACTGCGGGGTAGACAGCCCGAGGTAATCCACAGTTCTTCCCGCATCCTCCAATCATTTGTAGCAGCTTTGGGATCCTTTGAAGACTGACAGCAACTTCCAATTTGTCGACAAACCGGAGCAACGCTTACTCCAACCAGCAGATGTCCTGTTGTCATAATTCCGAATAGATGGATATCTTCACATCCTCGACAGAAAATGGTCGGCAGGCACGCGGCACTCCATCTTCTCCCAAGAGTCCGTGGTGTGTCCAGCAACAACCGCTTCGTCACGACAGCAGGTTCCCCCCAAACCCAAGATCTTGTCAATTTTGTTGAGGCCAGTTATATAGTTCCAATGTTTAGATTTGGAGAGCAGTGCAAAAAAGAGGCAACAAGAAAGTTAAGACAAGACAAAAGAAAGAAGCAAGCAGGAGAAATAAGGGAGAGGAAAGGAGAGCGTCCACCCTCGATGAGTGCCAGAGAGAAAAAAAATAAAAAAAGCGGAAGAGCGCAATTTTTCAGGACTTATGCAGATCCTAAATACAGATCAGCAGGTACCAGAAGGTAAGAAAAGTTACTTTCACATAATATTGCGAAACAAAACGCCAAACAATATGTCTTACCTTATATACACACCATAATAATACTCAAATGTTGAAGCACAGTACAATCCATCAAGCGGTGCGGCTTCATAGCTTACCAAAGTCATACTAAAACATTTTGATAGATTCATGAGCGCCATGTGTAATGTTCTATATTTTCAATGGAACAAATTAAAATGTTGGTGTTGTTTATCGGACTGTCTTATTGTGGCGGTCCGCTCCCTGTATGATCAGTGTCAGAACTTGGTCCGCATTGCTGGCAGTAAGTGGGACACATTTCCAGTGAGGGTTGGACTCCGCCAAGGCTGTCCTTTGTCACCCATTCTGTTCATAACTTTTATGGACAGAATTTCTAGGCGCAGTCAAGGCGTTGAGGGGTTCCGGTTTGGTGACCGCAGGATTAGGTCTCTGCTTTTTGCAGATGATGTGGTCCTGATGGCTTCATCTGACCGGGATCTTCAGCTCTCACTGGATCGGTTCGGTGAAGCGACCGGAATGAGAATCAGCACCTCCAAGTCCGAGTCCATGGTTCTCGCCCGGAAAAGGGTGGAGTGCCGTCTCCGGGTTGGGGAGGAGACCCTGCCCCAAGTGGAGGAGTTCAAGTACCTAGGAGTCTTGTTCACGAGTGAGGGAAGAGTGGATCGTGAGATCGACAGGCGGATCGGTGCGGCGTCTTCAGTAATGCGGACGTTGTACCGATCCGTTGTGGTGAAGAAGGAGCTGAGCCGGAAGGCAAAGCTCTCAATTTACCGGTCGATCTACGTTCCCATCCTCACCTATGGTCATGAGCTTTGGGTCATGACCGAAAGGATAAGATCACGGGTACAAGCGGCCGAAATGAGTTTGGGTCTCTCCCTTAGAGATAGGGTGAGAAGCTCTGCCATCCGGGAGGAACTCAAAGTAAAGCCGCTGCTCCTCCACATGGAGAGGAGCCAGATGAGGTGGTTCGGGCATCTGGTCACCCGAACGCCTCCCTAGGGAGGTGTTTAGGGCACGTCCAACCGGTAGGAGGCCACGGGGAAGACCCAGGACACGATGGGAAGACTATGTCTCCCGGCTGGCCTGGGAACGCCTCGGGATCCCCCGGGAAGAGCTAGACGAAGTGGCTGAGGAGAGGGAAGTCTGGGCTTCCCTGCTTAGGCTGCTGCCCCCGTGACCTGACCTCGGATAAGCGGAAGAAGATGGATGGATGGATGGATGGATGTTGTTTATTTGAGTTATATTGCAATTTACATGTATCTCTTATGTTTGACTGCCATCTACTTGTCATTGTTATCATTACATCGTGTACCAAATAAAATTTATTCGAGGTTAGCAAGCACAACCAGAAGTATTCTGTACATTAGGCGCACTGTCGAGTTTTGATTTGATTTTAAGTGCGCCTTATAGTCCGGAAAATACGGTACTGTAACTTCTGGCGTCAATTCTCGAGTCTAATAATTATAACATTCAATCAATCAATGTTTACTTATATAGCCCTAAATCACTAGTGTCTCAAAGGGCTGCACAAACCACAACACAAACCACTACGACATCCTCGGTAGGCCCACATAAGGGCAAGGAAAACTCACACCCAGTGGGACGTCGGTGACAATGATGACTATGAGAACCTTGGAGAGGAGGAAAGCAATGGATGTCGAGCGCGTCTAACATGATACTGTGAAAGTTCAATCCACAATGGATCCAACACAGTCGCGAGAGTCCAGTCCAAAGCGGATCCAACATAGCAGCGAGAGTCCCGTTCACAGCGGAGACAGCAGGAAACCATCCCAAGCGGAGGCGGATCAGCAGCGCAGAGATGTCCCCAGCCGATACACAGGCAAGCAGTACATGGCCACCGGATCGGACCGGACCCCCTCCACAGGGGAGAGTGGGACATAGAAGAAAAAGAAAAGAAACAGCAGATCAACTGGTCTAAAAAGGGAGTCTATTTTAAGGCTAGAGTATACAAATGGTCATGGTGGTAGGTCGCAGCTCTCAGGCGCTGACCATCCATTCATCACCCCTACGGGATTTGCGTCGAGGGCGTTGGATTGGGGGTCAGGGGGGTGTATGTGTGGCGTATATGTGTGTGTGTGTGTGTGTGTGTGTATAAGCCCATAGTGTGTCTCTGTTCCGCGGCCTTGATGTATTTGCCGTCGCTAGTCCAAAGTCCACAACAACAGGTCTGTATCCATTAGAGACAAAACGGGAGTTTATTGTGTCTTCCTTGCAGTGATCTTCGGGAGAGTCTCGAAGCCAGGGAAACAATCCAAGTTAAAATGATCTGTATGCAAGTGAAAATAAAATTTGCTTTTCACTCTAAATTGTCTATGACTGGTCCTCAAAAACTGCGGGGTAGACAGTCCGAGGTAATCCACAGTTCTTCCCGCATCCTCCAATCATTTGTAGCAGCTTTGGGATCCTTTGAAGACTGACAGCAACTTCCAATTTGTCGACAAACCGGAGCAACGCTTACTCCAATCAGCAGATGTCCTGTTGTCATGATTCCGAATAGGTGGATATCTCCACATCCTCGACAGAAAATGGTCGGCAGGCACGCGCCACTCCTTCTTCTCCCAAGAGTCCGTGGTGTGTCCAGCAACAACCGCTTGGTCACGACAGCAGGTTCCCCCCAAACCCAAGATCTTGTCAATTTTGTTGAGGCCAGTTAAATAGTTCCAATGTTTAGATTTGGAGAGCAGTGCAAAAAAGAGGCAACAAGAAAGTTAAGACAAGACAAAAGAAAGAAGCAAGCAGGAGAGATAAGGGAGAGGAAAGGAGAGCGTCCACCCTCGATGAGTGCCAGAGAGAAAAAAAATAAAAAAAGCAAAAGAGCGCAATTTTTCAGGACTTATGCAGATCCTAAATACAGATCAGCAGGTACCAGAAGTTAAGAAAAGTTACTTTCACATAATATTGCGAAACAAAACGCCAAACAATATGTCTTACCTTATATACACACCATAATAATACTCAAATGTTGAAGCACAGTACAATCCATCAAGCGGTGCGGCTTCATAGCTTACCAAAGTCATACTAAAACATTTTGATGGATTTATGAGCGCCATGTGTAATGTTCTATATTTTCAATGGAACAAATTAAAATGTTGGTGTTGTTTATCGGACTGTTTTATTGTGGCGGTCCACTCCCTGTATGATCAGTGTCAGAACTTGGTCCGCATTGCCGGCAGTAAGTCGGACACATTTCCAGTGAGGGTTGGACTCCGCCAAGGCTGTCCTTTGTCACCCATTCTGTTCATAACTTTTATGGACAGAATTTCTAGGCGCAGTCAAGGCGTTGAGGGGTTCCGGTTTGGTGACCGCAGGATTAGGTCTCTGCTTTTTGCAGATGATGTGGTCCTGATGGCTTCATCTGGCCGGGATCTTCAGCTCTCACTGGATCGGTTCGCAGCCGAGTGTGAAGCGACCGGAATGAGAATCAGCACCTCCAAGTCCGAGTCCATGGTTTTCGTCCGGAAAAGGGTGGAGTGCCATCTCCGGGTTGGGGAGGAGACCCTGCCCCAAGTGGAGGACTTCAAGTACCTAGGAGTCTTGTTCACGAGTGAGGGAAGAGTGGATCGTGAGATCGACAGGCGGATCGGTGCGGCGTCTTCAGTAATGCGGACGTTGTACCGATCCGTTGTGGTGAAGAAGGAGCTGAGCCGGAAGGCAAAGCTCTCAATTTACCGGTCGATCTACGTTCCCATCCTCACCTATGGTCATGAGCTTTGGGTCATGACCGAAAGGATAAGATCACGGGTACAAGCGGCCCAAATGAGTTTGGGTCTCTCCCTTAGAGATAGGGTGAGAAGCTCTGCCATCCGGGAGGAACTCAAAGTAAAGCCGCTGCTCCTCCACATGGAGAGGAGCCAGATGAGGTGGTTCGGGCATCTGGTCAGGATGCCACCCGAACGCCTCCCTAGGGAGGTGTTTAGGGCACGTCCAACTGGTAGGAAGCCACGGGGAAGACCCAGGACACGTTGGGAAGACTATGTCTCCCGGCTGGCCTGGGAACGCCTCGGGATCCCCCGGGAAGAGCTGGACGAAGTGGCTGAGGAGAGGGAAGTCTGGGCTTCCCTGCTTAGGCTGCTGCCCCCGTGACCTGACGTCGGATAAGCGGAAGAAGATGGGTGGATGTTGTTTATTTGAGTTATATTGCAATTTACATGTATCTCTTATGTTTGACTGCCATCTACTTGTCATTGTTATCATTACATCGTGTACCAAATATTCTGTACATTAGGCGCACTGTCGAGTTTTGATTTGATTTTAAGTGCGCCTTATAGTCCGGAAAATACGGTACTGTAACTTCTGGCGTCAATTCTCGAGTCTAATAATTATAACATTCAATCAATCAATCAATCAATCAATCAATGTTTACTTATATAGCCCTAAATCACTAGTGTCTCAAAGGGCTGCACAAACCACAATACAAACCACTACGACATCCTCGGTAGGTCCACATGAGGGCAAGGAACACTCACACCCAGTGGGACGTCGGTGACAATGATGACTATGAGAACCTTGGAGAGGACCACATATGTGGGCAACCCAACCCCTCTAGGGGACCGAAAGCAATGGATGTCGAGCGGGTCTAACATGATACTGTGAAAGTTCAATCCATAATGGATGCAACACGGCCGCGAGAGTCCAGTCCAAAGCGGATCCAACACAGCAGCGAGAGTCCCGTTCACAGCGGAGCCAGCAGGAAACCATCCCAAGCGGAGGCGGATCAGCAGCGCAGAGATGTCCCCAGCCGATACACAGGCAAGCAGTACATGGCCACCGGATCGGACCGGACCCCCTCCACAAGGGAGAGTGGGACATAGGAAAAAAAGAAAAGAAACGGCAGATCAACTGGTCTAAAAAGGGAGTCTATTTAAAGGCTAGGGTATACAAATGAGTTTTAAGGTGAGACTTAAATGCTTCTACTGAGGTGGCATCTCGAACTGTTACCGGGAGGGCATTCCAGAGTACTGGAGCCCGAACGGAAAACACACTATAGCCCGCAGACTTTTTTTGGGCTTTGGGAATCACTAATAAGCCGGAGTCCTTTGAACGCAGATTTCTTGCCGGGACATATGGTACAATACAATCTGCAAGATAGACCGTGTAGTATTTTATACGTAAGTAGTAAAACCTTAAAGTCACATCTTAAGTGCACAGGAAGCCAGTGCAGGTGAGCCAGTACAGGTATATATGTATGTATATATGTATATAAAGGTATATACAGTATAGGTATATATGTATGTATATATGTATATAAAGGTATATACAGTATAGGTATATATGTATGTATATATGTATATAAAGGTATATACAGTATAGGTATATATGTATGTATATATGTATATAAAGGTATATACAGTATAGGTATATATGTATGTATATATGCATATAAAGGTATATACAGTATAGGTATATATGTATGTATATATGTATATAAAGGTATATACAGTATAGGTATATATGTATGTATATATGTATATAAAGGTATATACAGTATAGGTATATATGTATGTATATATGTATATAAAGGTATATACAGTATAGGTATATATGTATGTATATATGTATATAAAGGTATATACAGTATAGGTATATATGTATGTATATATGTATATAAAGGTATATACAGTATAGGTATATATGTATGTATATATGTATATAAAGGTATATACAGTATAGGTATATATGTATGTATATATGTATATAAAGGTATATACAGTACAGGCGTAATGTGATCAAACTTTCTTGTTCTTGTCAAAAGTCTAGCAGCCGCATTTTGTACCAACTGTAATCTTTTAATGCTAGACATGGGGAGACCCGAAAATAATACGTTACAGTAATCGAGGCGAGACGTAACAAACGTATGGATAATGATCTCAGCGTCTTTAGTCGACCGAATGGAGCGAATTTTTGCGATATTACGGAGATGAACGAAGGCCGTTTTAGTAACGCTTTTAATGTGTGACTCAAAGGAGAGAGTTGGGTCGAAGATAATACCCAGATTCTTTACCGTGTCGCCTTGTTTAATTGTTTGGTTGTCAAATGTTAAAGTTGTATTATTAAATAGAGGTCGGTGTCTAGCAGGACCGATAATCAGCATTTCCGTTTTTTTTGCCGTTGAGTTGCAAAAAGTTAGCGGACATCCATTGTTTAATTTCGTTAAGACACGCCTCCAGCTGACTACAATCCGGCGTGTTGGTCAGCTTTAGGGGCATGTAGAGTTGGGTGTCATCAGCATAACAGTGAAAGCTAACACCGTATTTGCGTATGATGTCACCTAGCGGCAGCATGTAGATGCTGAAGAGTGCAGGGCCAAGGACCGAACCCTGGGGAACTCCACACGTTACCTTAACGTAGTCCGAGGTCACATTGTTATGGGAGACACACTGCATTCTATCAGTAAGATAAGAGTTAAACCAAGACAGGGCTAAGTCTGACATACCAATTCGTGTTTTGATACGTTCTAATAAAATATAATGATCGAGAAGGTCATTAAGGTAATTGATTAATTAAGGGCATTTAGAGGCCTTAATTCTACAGTGCATCAGTCAACGGCTCGAGTGCCCTCCCTACCATCTGCTCCTGGTCCTCCCTCTCCCAGAAACGGTAGTAGGCAGAGTCACTAATGCAACCTTCCAGCTTTCCTTATTTGTCTTATCGCCCCTTGACCTGAGACAGAAGCATTAGCTCACCGCAAGCCCTAATTGGGAGGTGACTACTAACTCAGGTCCCCAGGGCGTGCTCTAATGAATAGAGAATATCATTAATGCCAACGGTGACAGATATCGGCTTGCGGATCCCCGGCGGAAACCGCCCACCCCCTCCATCTGTGTCTCTCCGCCTCCGGAGCCTCTACCGTGGTCGGGAATCACGCACAAACTGTCCGCCGGTGCTGTGTCAGTCAGCGTCAGCGTAAACCAGGTGAGTACAGCGAGCGATCGGAGGAGCAAACAGCTGCCGCGCTCCTCCGTGGGGACGCCTGGAGGCATCTATCTCGAAGGTCTGCCAGTCCGTCGCAGCTCGCAGGGCCGACACCGATGGATTCACCCCGGGTCTTGCCCTCTTCTCACTTTCCATCTGTCAGCTGCACGCTGCTAACCGCCCTTCAAAACCCGGACGCAAATTGCATGCAGCTCCATCTGCACGGAACTATGTTGGTCTCAACTCTTTAAAGGGGAACATTATCACAATTTCAAAAGGGTTAAAAACAATACAAATCAGTTCCCAGTGGCTTGTTGTATTGTTTGAAGTTTTTTTCAAAATTTTACCGGTCTCTGAATATCCCTAAATAAAGCTTTCAAGTGCCTTATTTTCGGCTCTCTGCGATGCGACTATCCATTTCCCTGTGACGTCACACAGTGCTGCCAATGTAAACAAACAATGGGAATACCACAGCAAGATATAGCGACATTAGCTCGGATTCAGACTCGGATTTCAGCGACTTAAGCGATTCAACAGATTACGCATGTATTGAAACAGATGGTTGGAGTATGAAAATATTGAAGAAGAAACTGAAGCTATTGATGCTATTCATAGCCATAGCATGGCCGAATAGCTGCGTTAGCATCGTCGGTAAAATGTGCGGAACAAACGATCAGGACTTTCGCATCTTTTGACACTGGAGCAACTTAAATCCGTCGATTGGTAAGTGTTTGTTTCGCATTAAATTTGGGTGGAAGGAAACGTAATATAGTTGCAAATGCATCTGCAGGTTATCCATACATCTCTGTGTCATGTCTGCTTTAGCACTGCCGGTAAATAGCATGTTAGCATCGATTAGCGTAGCATGTTAGCATCGATTAGCTGGCAGTCAACATCAACAAAACTCACCTTTGTGATTTCGTTGACTATCGTTGCAAATGCATCTGCAGGTTATCCATACATCTCTGTGCCATGTCTGCTTTAGCATCGCCGGTAAAATGTGGAGAAACTCCAGCACATTCAATGGGGGTCTGGCGGCAGACACTTTGGCATCTTGGGGCCAGTGGTGCAACTTGAATCCCTCCCTGTTATTGTTGTTACACCCTCCGACAACACACCCACCAGGCATGATGTCTCCAAGGTTCCAAAAAATAGTCGAAAAAACGGAAAATAACAGAGCTGAGACCCGGTGTTTGCAATGTGTTGAAAATGAAAATGGCGGGTGTATTACCTAAAAGAGCGATAAACAGAAAGGCGTTTAATTCGCCAAAATTCACCCATTTAGAGTTCGGAAATCGGTTAAAAAAATATATGGTCTTTTTTCTGCACCATCAAGGTATATATTGACGCTTACATAGGTTTGGTGATAATGTTCCCCTTTAAACGCCTGTCTGTTTATCCCTCTTTGGGCGACGACGTCAGAACGTGACGTCACATCGGTACTCAACGCCATTTTTCCCTACACATCAGACGCATCAAGTCGAATCAGCTCTGTTATTTTCCGTTTTTTTCGACTGTTTTCCAATTACCTTGGAGACATCATTCCTCGTCGGTGTGTTGTCGGAGGGTGTAACAACACCATCAGGGACGGATTCAAGTTGATTTACGTAGAATGTGCATCGATTAGCACAGCATGCTAATCGATGCTAACATGCTATTTAGGCCAGCTGTGTGTACATATTGTAGCATTATGCCTCATTTGTAGCTATATTTACATCTAGCCTTTCCCTCCACCCACATTTAATGCCAAACAAACACTTAGCAATCGATGGATTTAAGTTGCTCCAGTGTCAAGAGATGCATAAGTCCCACGTTTGATTTTTACCGGCGATGCTACGACAGAGATGGCAAAAATGTCTGGATATCCTGCGACACTCAAAGCAGATGCATTCCCGACGATTAAGTCAACGAAATCACAAAGGCGAGTGTTGTTGATGTTACTTATATAGCTAGCGGTATAGCTCGGTTGGTAGAGCGGCCGGGCCAGCAACTTGAGGGTTGCAGGTTCGATCCCCGCTTCCGCCATCCTAGTCACTGCCGTTGTGTCCTTGGGCAAGATACTTTACCCACCTGCTCCCAGTGCCACCCACACTGGTTTAAATGTAACTTAGATATTGGGTTTCACTATGTAAAGCGCTCTGAGTCACTAGAAAAAAAGCGCTATATAAATATAATTCATTTCATTTCATTTCATTACTTATGACTTATGTGCTAATCAGACATATTTAGTCGCGGCATGACTGTCAGCTAATCGATGCTAACATGCTATTTAGGCTACCTGTATGTACATTTGAAACTATATTTACATCAAACGTTTCCTTCCACCCACATTTAATGCGAAACAAACACTTACCAATCGACGGATTTAAGTTGATCCAGTGTCAATGCGAAAGTCCTGATCGGTTGGTCTGCACATTTTACCGGCAATGCTAACGCAAAGATGGCCGAATAGCGTCAATAGCTATTTGCTCAATAGCTTCAATTTTTTCTTCAATTTCGTTTTCGCTATCTGCCTCCACACTCCAACCATCTGTTTCAATACATGCGTAATCCGAGTCTGAATCCGAGCTAATGTCGCTATATCTTGCTGTGCTATTCGCCATTGTTTGTATTGGAATCACTATGTGACGTCACAGGGAAATGGACAGTGGCTTAAGCAAATAGAGAAAATCAAGCACTTTAATCTTTTGCAATTTGTTCAATGAACAATAGATACATCAAAGAAGAAAGCTGTAGGTGGCAAGCGGTGTATTGCGGCCGCCTTAAGCAACACAAACACAGCTGGTGTTTCATTGTTTGCATTCTCGAAAGATGACAGTCAAGCTTTGCTATGGAACAGAGATGTCAAGCGAATACGGTTGGATTGGACCACACACACAAAGTACAGTGTATTATGCAGCGATCATTTTCACCATTCTGTATTCTGAAGGCGATCTATGTTGTGTGCTACTCCAGCATCAATACCAGCAGCGTCCACTTGACCGTCACCGTCAGCGTAGGGTTCAAAGCGGTATGGCTCTATCCCTTGTTGCGGTTGGGCCTGGCCGAGTGGTCCTGCCACCCCCACGGCTGCCACGGTGCCTCTCACAGCATCTTCCCTATCTGAATCGCTCGCACTACCCTCTAGTCCTTTTTTATTGATTTATTTTTTTGTTTTCTAGTCCTTCACTCTCACTTTCCTCATCCATTAATCTCTCATCCTCGCTCAAATTAATGGGGAAATCGTCGCTTTCTCTGTCCGAATCGCTCTCGCTACTGGTGGCCATGATTATAAACAATGTTCAGATGTGAGGAGCTCCACAACCCGTGACGTCACACGCACATCGTCTGCTTCTGCCGGTACAGGCAAGGCTTTTTTATCAGCACCAAAAGTTGCAAACTTTATCGTCGATGTTCTCTACTAAATCCTTTCAGACTGAGGCTGGACTTTAGTCGCTAGCTCGCTAGCCATGTCTTAAAGCACTTCTTCCTGAGGGCGTTTCAGTGTTATAACTTCACCTTTATCGTTTTTAAGCCAAAATGCGTCCGTTTTCCCTTTTCTGTCTACACACTGTATCTGCTTGTAAGTACTCTTTGATTGTGCGCTGCCGAACATGCTCTCCTGCTCGTAAAACCAGCAATGTCACGGCGTGACAACGACAGGGGTGCAGGTGGGTGTCGGATAGGTAATTTTCAGTGATTCATTAGTATCGTGGTACTATATCAATACCGGTATACCGTACAACTCTAGTCAAAAAACAACATTTTTTTTCATGTGTTTATAATCATTCTTGGGAGCTGTCGCCCAACGTCAGCTTGCATCATTTCCAGATTTATGGGCAGAAAGGTGCACTTGCTCTGGGCTTTTGTAGCCATGCTCAATTTCTGGGTAGATTATTCTTCCCTACCATCCACTGCCCAAATTGACTTTGCTCAACAGCATTCAACTTTGGTCAACTTAAGTCTCACCTTAAAACTCATCTGTATACTCTAGCCTTTAAATAGACCTCCTTTTTAGACCAGTTGATCTGCCGCTTCTTTTCTTTCTCCTATGTCCCCCCCTCCCTTGTGGAGGGGGTCCGGTCCGATGACCATGGATGAAGTACTGGCTGTCCAGAGTCGAGACCCAGGATGGACCGCTCGTCGGGACCCAGGATGGACCGCTCGCCTGTATCGGTTGGGGACATCTCTACGCTGCTGATCCGCTTGAGATGGTTTCCTGTGGACGGGACTCTCGCTGCTGTCTTGGATCCGCTTTGAACTGAACTCTCGCGGCTGTGTTGGAGCCACTATGGATTGAACTTTCACAGTATCATGTTAGACCCGCTCGACATCCATTGCTTTCGGTCCCCTAGAGGGGGGGGGGTTGCCCACATCTGAGGTCCTCTCCAAGGTTTCTCATAGTCAGCATTGTCACTGGCGTCCCACTGGATGTGAATTCTCCCTGCCCACTGGGTGTGAGTTTTCCTTGCCCTTTTGTGGGTTCTTCCGAGGATGTTGTAGTCGTAATGATTTGTGCAGTCCTTTGAGACATTTGTGATTTGGGGCTATATAAATAAACATTGATTGATTGATTGATGGTCTGTTTTTTGTGTGTGCCACTTTAAATCCTTCTTTTTTTTTTTTTTTTTTCTAGTATCTTTCTATTTCCCTGCCGCTGCTGTCGAGTCCTAGGCAAGACACTTCAGCCAGGCAGGTTCGGCCACACAAACTGACCAAGATGCTGACTTATGACCCGCGGCCACTTGTTGGTTACGTTCTGCTCCTCAGGGTCGGGTTAAATGCTGAAGACAATTTTCGCTGTCATTTTGTTTTTTATTAGGCGTACTGTCGATGAGAGGGTCTATTCAGGTCTTTTTTTCATACAAAATGCAGACCGGATTATAAAGTGCATTAAAGGGGTCATAATATGATTTTTTTTTAATCTAAAACACTATCTTGTGGTCTACATTACATGTAATGACGGTTATTTGGTCAAAACATTGCATAGATTATGTTTTACAGACCATCTTCAAGCCGCCTTTTGACAGTCGTTTCGGGATGCGTCATTTTGTGGGCGGTCTTATTCACGTGGCTCACGTTCGGCAGCGTCTTCTCCCCGTCATCTTTGTTGTAGCGGTGTAGCGTGCAAGGACGAGAGTGGAAGAAGTGTCAAAAGATGGAGCTAACAATTTTAACTAAATTCAGACTTTACGTAAATCAACAACGGAGCAGCATCTCCTCATCCGTGGCTCACTAGTGCAAGAACAACGCCGGAAATGTGGAAGCGGTGTAGCGTGCAAGGACGAGAGTGGAAGAAATGTCAAAAGATGCAACCAACAAAAATAATGACAACATAAAGGAAGGAGTTAAAAGGTTCAATACTTAGTTTGTAAATACTGGACCAAAATTGGAAGAAAGGATTCCAGACCTGGTTTCAATTGAGGACTATAATAGAGAATCCTGGGCATCCGGCTGTGGAGGCTCCTTAATGAGGTCTTGGGGTACTAGGAGGTTAACCCCTTTACTACTGTTACACCAGGTGACCCTTGGCAAAGGCTTAATATCTGACAGCCCCCTAGCCAGGTATCCGGTGAAGAGCTTAATGGCGGAAGCAGGCGGAATATGGCAGATTTAAGAACTACCACAACGGCTGCGATGGCGGGAGAAGGCTGCAGCAGAAAAGGGTCCCCAGTCGTCTTGGATTTTTACCAGTCCTGATGTGTGCGTCCAATATGGTGAGTTTTGAAGCATCTTAAGGGGGTCAAATTACAGCTCAAAGAGGCAAAAATTACGTTATTTTAGGAAACTTTTGTTTTGAAGGGGTTTTTGCCAACTTCCTGTTGATTTTTGCTGAAGGATGTCAGACCTACATAGAGGTGTTTGTTTCATGTCTCTACAACATTCCTAACGGAAGTTACAAGCAGTTTGGTCCGTGTTTTTTTCCTAGGGGGCGCTAGAGCGCATTTTTGAGTTTTCGTGTTTAGTTTTTTATGAGATGGCAATTTTCGCCAGTCCTGGTGTGTGTGTCCAATATGGTGAGTTTTGAAGCATTTTAAGGGGGTCAAATTACAGCTCAAAGAGGCAAAAATTACGTTTTTTTTAGGAAACTTTTGTTTTGAAGGGGTTTTTGCCAACTTCCCGTTGATTTTTGCTGAAGGGTGTGAGACCTACATAGAGGTGTTTGTTTCATGTCTTTACAACATTCCTTTCGGAAGTTACACGCAGTTTTGTCCGTGTTTTTTTCCTAGGGGGCGCTAGAGCGCATTTTTGAGTTTTGGGGTTTAGTTTTTTATTAGATGGCAATTTTCGCCAGTCCTGGTGTGTGTGTCCAATATGGTGAGTTTTGAAGCATCTTAAGGGGGTCAAATTACAGCTCAAAAAGGCAAAAATTACGTTTTTTTAGGAAACTTTTGTTTTGAAGGGGTTTTTGGCAACTTCCTGTTGATTTTTGCTGAAGGATGTCAGACCTACATAGAGGTGTTTGTTTCATGTCTCTACGACATTCCTAACGGAAGTTACAAGCAGTTGTGTCCGTGTTTTTTTTCCTAGGGGGCGCTAGAGCGCATTTTTGAGTTTTGGGGTTCAGTTTTTTATTAGATGGCAATTTTCGCCAGTCCTGGTGTGTGTGTCCAATATGGTGAGTTTTGAAGCATTTTAAGGGGGTCAAATTACAGCTCAAGGAGGCAAAAATTACGTTTTTCTAGGAAACTTTTGTTTTGAAGGGGTTTTTGCCAACTTCCTGTTGATTTTTGCTGAAAGGTGTGAGACCTACATAGAGGTGTTTGTTTCATGTCTCTACAACATTCCTAACGGAAGTTACAAGCAGTTTTGTCTGTGTTTTTTTCCTAGGGGGCGCTAGAGCGCATTTTTGAGTTTTGGGGTTTAGTTTTTTATTAGATGGCAATTTTCGCCAGTCCTGGTGTGTGTGTCCAATATGGTGAGTTTTGAAGCATTTTAAGGGGGTCAAATTACAGCTCAAAGAGGCAAAAATTACGTTATTTTAGGAAACTTTTGTTTTGAAGGGGTTTTTGCCAACTTCCTGTTGATTTTTTGCAGAAAGATGTCAGACCTAAATAGAGGTGTTTGTTTCATGTCTCTACAACATTCCTAATGGAAGTTACAAGCAGTTTTGTCCGTGTTTTTTTCCTAGGGGGCGCTAGAGCGCGTTTTTGAGTTTTGGGGTTTAGTTTTTAATTAGATGGCAATTTTCGCCAGTCCTGGTGTGTGTGTCCAATATGGTGAGTTTTGAAGCATTTTAAGGGGGTCAAATTACAGCTCAAAGAGGCAAATATCACGTTTTTGTAGGAAACTTTTGTTTTGAAGGGGTTTTTGCCAACTTCCTGTTGATTTTTGCTGAAGGATGTCAGACCTACATAGAGGTGTTTGTTTCATGTCTCTACAACATTCCTAATGGAAGTTACAAGCAGTTTTGTCCGTGTTTTTTTCCTAGGGGGCGCTAGAGCGCGTTTTTGAGTTTTGGGGTTTAGTTTTTAATTAGATGGCAATTTTCGCCAGTCCTGGTGTGTGTGTCCAATATGGTGAGTTTTGAAGCATTTTAAGGGGGTCAAATTACAGCTCAAAGAGGCAAATATCACGTTTTTGTAGGAAACTTTTGTTTTGAAGGGGTTTTTGCCAACTTCCTGTTGATTTTTGCTGAAGGATGTCAGACCTACATAGAGGTGTTTGTTTCATGTCTCTACAACATTCCTAACGGAAGTTACAAGCAGTTTTGTCCGTGTTTTTTTCCTAGGGGGCGCTAGAGCGCGTTTTTGAGTTTTGGGGTTTAGTTTCTTATTAGATGGCAATTTTCGCCAGTCCTGGTGTGTGTGTCCAATATGGTGAGTTTTGAAGCATTTTAAGGGGGTCAAATTACAGCTCAAAGAGGCAAAAATTACGTTTTTTTAGGAAACTTTTGTTTTGAAGGGGTTTTTGCCAACTTCCCGTTGATTTTTGCTGAAAGATGTCAGACCTACATAGAGGTGTTTGTTTCATGTCTCTACAACATTCCTAATGGAAGTTACAAGCAGTTTTGTCCGTTTTTTTTCCTAGGGGGCGCTAGAGCGCATTTTTGAGTTTTGGGGTTTAGTTTTTTATTAGATGGCAATTTTCACCAGTCCTGGTGTGTGTGTCCAATATGGTGAGTTTTGAAGCATTTTAAGGGGGTCAAATTACAGCTCAAAGAGGCAAAAATTACGTTTTTTTAGGAAACTTTTGTTTTGAAGGGGTTTTTCCCAACTTCCTGTTGATTTTTACGGAAGGATGTCAGACCTACATAGAGGTGTTTGTTTCATGTCTCTACAACATTCCTAATGGAAGTTACAAGCAGTTTTGTCCGTTTTTTTTCCTAGGGGGCGCTAGAGCGCATTTTTGAGTTTTGGGGTTTAGTTTTTTATTAGATGGCAATTTTCACCAGTCCTGGTGTGTGTGTCCAATATGGTGAGTTTTGAAGCATTTTAAGAGGGTCAAATTACAGCTCAAAGAGGCAAAAATTACGTTTTTTTAGGAAACTTTTGTTTTGAAGGGGTTTTTGCCAACTTCCTGTTGATTTTTGCTGAAGGGTGTGAGACCTACATAGAGGTGTTTGTTTCATGTCTCTACAACATTCCTAACGGAAGTTACAAGCAGTTTTGTCCATGTTTTTTTTCCTAGGGGGCGCTAGAGCGCGTTTTTGAGTTTTGGGGTTTAGTTTTTTATTAGATGGCAATTTTCGCCAGTCCTGGTGTGTGTGTCCAATATGGTGAGTTTTGAAGCATTTTAAGGGGGTCAAATTACAGCTCAAAGTGGCAAAAATTACGTTTTTTTAGGAAACTTTTGTTTTGAAGGGGTTTTTGCCAACTTCCTGTTGATTTTTGCTGAAGGATGTCAGACCTACATAGAGGTGTTTGTTTCATGTCTCTACAACATTCCTAACGGAAGTTACAAGCAGTTTGGCCCGTGTTTTTTTCCTAGGTGGCGCTAGAGCGCGTTTTTGAGTTTTGGGGTTTAGTTTTTTATTAGATGGCAATTTTCGCCAGTCCTGGTGTGTGTGTCCAATATGGTGAGTTTTGAAGCATTTTAAGGGGGTCAAATTACAGCTCAAAGAGGCAAAAATTACGTTTTTTTAGGAAACTTTTGTTTTGAAGGGGTTTTTGCCAACTTCCTGTTGATTTTTAGTGAAAGATGTCAGACCTACATAGAGGTGTTTGTTTCATGTCTCTACAACATTCCTAAAAGAAGTTACAAGCAGTTTTGTCCGTGTTTTTTTTCCTAGGGGGCGCTAGATTGCGTTTTTGAGTTTTGGGGTTTAGTTTTTTATTAGATGGCAATTTTCGCCAGTCCTGGTGTGTGTGTCCAATATGGTGAGTTTTGAAGCATTTTAAGGGGGTCAAATTACAGCTCAAAGAGGCAAAAAATTACGTTTTTTTACGAAACTTTTGTTTTGAAGGGGTTTTTGCCAACTTCCTGTTGATTTTTGCTGAGAGATGTCAGACCTACATAGAGGTGTTTGTTTCATGTCTCTACAACATTCCTAACGGATGTTACAAGCAGTTTTGTCCGTGTTTTTTTCCTAGGGGGCGCTAGAGCGCGTTTTTGAGTTTTCGTGTTTAGTTTTTTATTAGATGGCAATTTTCGCCAGTCCTGGTGTGTGTGTCCAATATGGTGAGTTTTGAAGCATTTTAAGGGGGTCAAATTACAGCTCAAAGAGGCAAAAATTACGTTTTTTTAGGAAACTTTTGTTTTGAAGGGGTTTTTGCCAACTTCCCGTTGATTTTTGCTGAAAGATGTCAGACCTACATAGAGGTGTTTGTTTCATGTCTCTACAACATTCCTAACGGAAATTACAGGCAGTTTTGTCCGTGTTTTTTTTTCCTAGGGGGCGCTAGAGCGCATTTTTGAGTTTTGGGGTTTAGTTTTTTATTAGATGGCAATTTTCGCCAGTCCTGGTGTGTGTGTCCAATATGGTGAGTTTTGAAGCATTTTAAGAGGGTCAAATTACAGCTCAAAGAGGCAAAAATTACGTTTTTTTAGGAAACTTTTGTTTTGAAGGGGTTTTTGCCAACTTCCCGTTGATTTTTGCTGAAGGATGTCAGACCTACATAGAGGTGTTTGTTTCATGTCTCTACAACATTCCTAATGGAAGTTACAAGCAGTTTTGTCCGTTTTTTTTCCTAGGGGGCGCTAGAGCGCATTTTTGAGTTTTGGGGTTTAGTTTTTTATTAGATGGCAATTTTCACCAGTCCTGGTGTGTGTGTCCAATATGGTGAGTTTTGAAGCATTTTAAGAGGGTCAAATTACAGCTCAAAGAGGCAAAAATTACGTTTTTTTAGGAAACTTTTGTTTTGAAGGGGTTTTTGCCAACTTCCTGTTGATTTTTGCTGAAGGGTGTGAGACCTACATAGAGGTGTTTGTTTCATGTCTCTACAACATTCCTAACGGAAGTTACAAGCAGTTTTGTCCATGTTTTTTTTCCTAGGGGGCGCTAGAGCGCGTTTTTGAGTTTTGGGGTTTAGTTTTTTATTAGATGGCAATTTTCGCCAGTCCTGGTGTGTGTGTCCAATATGGTGAGTTTTGAAGCATTTTAAGGGGGTCAAATTACAGCTCAAAGTGGCAAAAATTACGTTTTTTTAGGAAACTTTTGTTTTGAAGGGGTTTTTGCCAACTTCCTGTTGATTTTTGCTGAAGGATGTCAGACCTACATAGAGGTGTTTGTTTCATGTCTCTACAACATTCCTAACGGAAGTTACAAGCAGTTTGGCCCGTGTTTTTTTCCTAGGTGGCGCTAGAGCGCGTTTTTGAGTTTTGGGGTTTAGTTTTTTATTAGATGGCAATTTTCGCCAGTCCTGGTGTGTGTGTCCAATATGGTGAGTTTTGAAGCATTTTAAGGGGGTCAAATTACAGCTCAAAGAGGCAAAAATTACGTTTTTTTAGGAAACTTTTGTTTTGAAGGGGTTTTTGCCAACTTCCTGTTGATTTTTAGTGAAAGATGTCAGACCTACATAGAGGTGTTTGTTTCATGTCTCTACAACATTCCTAAAAGAAGTTACAAGCAGTTTTGTCCGTGTTTTTTTTCCTAGGGGGCGCTAGATTGCGTTTTTGAGTTTTGGGGTTTAGTTTTTTATTAGATGGCAATTTTCGCCAGTCCTGGTGTGTGTGTCCAATATGGTGAGTTTTGAAGCATTTTAAGGGGGTCAAATTACAGCTCAAAGAGGCAAAAAATTACGTTTTTTTACGAAACTTTTGTTTTGAAGGGGTTTTTGCCAACTTCCTGTTGATTTTTGCTGAGAGATGTCAGACCTACATAGAGGTGTTTGTTTCATGTCTCTACAACATTCCTAACGGATGTTACAAGCAGTTTTGTCCGTGTTTTTTTCCTAGGGGGCGCTAGAGCGCGTTTTTGAGTTTTCGTGTTTAGTTTTTTATTAGATGGCAATTTTCGCCAGTCCTGGTGTGTGTGTCCAATATGGTGAGTTTTGAAGCATTTTAAGGGGGTCAAATTACAGCTCAAAAAGGCAAAAATTACGTTTTTTTACGAAACTTTTGTTTTGAAGTGGTTTTTGCCAACTTCCTGTTGATTTTTGCTGAAGGATGTCAGACCTACATAGAGGTGTTTGTTTCATGTCTCTACAACATTCCTAACGGAAGTTACAAGCAGTTTTGTCCGTGTTTTTTTCCTAGGGGGCGCTAGATTGCGTTTTTGAGTTTTGGGGTTTAGTTTTTTATTAGATGGCAATTTTCGCCAGTCCTGGTGTGTGTGTCCAATATGGTGAGTTTTGAAGCATTTTAAGGGGGTCAAATTACAGCTCAAAGAGGCAAAAATTACGTTTTTTTTAGGAAACTTTTGTTTTGAAGGGGTTTTTGCCAACTTCCTGTTGATTTTTGCTGAAGGATGTCAGACCTACATAGAGGTGTTTGTTTCATGTCTCTACAACATTCCTAACGGAAGTTATAAGCAGTTTTGTCCGTGTTTTTTTCCTAGGGGGCGCTAGAGCGCATTTTTGAGTTTTGGGGTTTAGTTTTTTATTAGATGGCAATTTTCACCAGTCCTGGTGTGTGTGTCCAATATGGTGAGTTTTGAAGCATTTTAAGGGGGTCAAATTACAGCTCAAAGAGGCAAAAATTACGTTTTTTTAGGAAACTTTTGTTTTGAAGGGGTTTTTGCCAACTTCCTGTTGATTTTTGCTGAAGGATGTCAGACCTACATAGAGGTGTTTGTTTCATGTCTCTACAACATTCCTAACGGAAGTTACAAGCAGTTTTGTCCGTGTTTTTTTCCTAGGGGGCGCTAGATTGCGTTTTTGAGTTTTGGGGTTTAGTTTTTTATTAGATGGCAATTTTCGCCAGTCCTGGTGTGTGTGTCCAATATGGTGAGTTTTGAAGCATTTTAAGGGGGTCAAATTACAGCTCAAAGAGGCAAAAATTACGTTTTTTTTAGGAAACTTTTGTTTTGAAGGGGTTTTTGCCAACTTCCTGTTGATTTTTGCTGAAGGATGTCAGACCTACATAGAGGTGTTTGTTTCATGTCTCTACAACATTCCTAACGGAAGTTATAAGCAGTTTTGTCCGTGTTTTTTTCCTAGGGGGCGCTAGAGCGCATTTTTGAGTTTTGGGGTTTAGTTTTTTATTAGATGGCAATTTTCACCAGTCCTGGTGTGTGTGTCCAATATGGTGAGTTTTGAAGCATTTTAAGGGGGTCAAATTACAGCTCAAAGAGGCAAAAATTACGTTTTTTTAGGAAACTTTTGTTTTGAAGGGGTTTTTGCCAACTTCCTGTTGATTTTTGCTGAAGGATGTCAGACCTACATAGAGGTGTTTGTTTCATGTCTCTACAACATTCCTAACGGAAGTTACAAGCAGTTTTGTCCGTGTTTTTTTCCTAGGGGGCGCTAGAGCGCATTTTTGAGTTTTGGGGTTTAGTTTTTTATTAGATGGCAATTTTCGCCAGTCCTGGTGTGTGTGTCCAATATGGTGAGTTTTGAAGCATTTTAAGGGGGTCAAATTACAGCTCAAAGAGGCAAAAATTACGTTTTTTTTAGGAAACTTTTGTTTTGAAGGGGTTTTTGCCAACTTCCTGTTGATTTTTGCTGAAGGATGTCAGACCTGCATAGAGGTGTTTGTTTCATGTCTCTACAACATTCCTAACGGAAGTTATAAGCAGTTTTGTCCGTGTTTTTTTCCTAGGGGGCGCTAGAGCGCATTTTTGAGTTTTGGGGTTTTATTTTTTTATTAGATGGCAATTTTCACCAGTCCTGGTGTGTGTGTCCAATATGGTGAGTTTTGAAGCATTTTAAGGGGGTCAAATTACAGCTCAAAGAGGCAAAAATTACGTTTTTTTAGGAAACTTTTGTTTTGAAGGGGTTTTTGCCAACTTCCTGTTGATTTTTGCTGAAGGATGTCAGACCTACATAGAGGTGTTTGTTTCATGTCTCTACAACATTCCTAACGGAAGTTACAAGCAGTTTGGTCCGTGTTTTTTTCCTAGGGGGCGCTAGAGCGCGTTTTTGAGTTTTGGGGTTTAGTTTTTTATTAGATGGCAATTTTCACCAGTCCTGGTGTGTGTGTCCAATATGGTGAGTTTTGAAGCATTTTAAGGGGGTCAAATTACAGCTCAAAGAGGCAAAAATTACGTTTTTTTAGGAAACTTTTGTTTTGAAGGGTTTTTTTTCCAACTTCCTGTTGATTTTTGCTGAAGGATGTCAGACCTACATAGAGGTGTTTGTTTCAAGTCTCTACAACATTCCTAACGGAAGTTACAAGCAGTTTTGTCCGTGTTTTTTTCCTAGGGGGCGCTAGAGCGCGTTTTTGAGTTTTGGGGTTTAGTTTTTTATTAGATGGCAATTTTTGCCAGTCCTGGTGTGTGTGTCCAATATGGTGAGTTTTGAAGCATTTTAAGGGGGTCAAATTACAGCTCAAGGAGGCAAAAATCACGTTTTTTTAGGAAACTTTTGTTTTGAAGGGGTTTTTGCCAACTTCCTGTTGATTTTTGCTGAAGGATGTCAGACCTACATAGAGGTGTTTGTTTCATGTCTCTACAACATTCCTAACGGAAGTTACAAGCAGTTTTGTCCGTGTTTTTTTCCTAGGGGGCGCTAGATTGCGTTTTTGAGTTTTGGGGTTTAGTGTGATGACTCTTCTTCGGCATTGTAATGCCGGTGTGGTTTTCCCGTGGATGCGTCGAAGCGATGAACACAACAAGGTAAGTTATAAATGGATTTATTAAATAATAAAAGGCTAGGAACAAAAACACTGCTGTAAAGAGAAGGCAAACCAAAAACAGAAAAACAATTCCTCAGCATGTGAGCTGGAATAAACAAATGGCTTAGCGTAAAAGCTAGCGAGAATATACATACAAAGATGAAGGTCGAGAGTCGTCACTGTTGCGCGTGGGCAAATTGGGATCCGAGACTGAACAAAGAAAAGAGGAAAGCTTATATAGGGAGAAATCAAGGAGAACCAGGTGTGTAGAAAACGAGGAGCAGGTGAAATCAATGTGTAACCATGGTAACGGACTAAACAGGAAGTAAGTGGGTCAGAAGAGAATGAAACAAAGATGGAAAAATAAACATGTGAAGATCTGAGTCACAGATCGCAACAGTATTCCCCCCCCCAAAAAGACAGATTCCAGATGTCTCAAAGAAAACAAAAACAAATAAGAAACAACTTGAACCCCCTCCCCAAAAACAGAGTCCACAAACGAAGGGAGGGCGGAGGGAGGCCACGGTGGAGGGTCGCCAAGTCGTGTGTCCCCGAATCCACCGAGGACAAGTCAAGTGGCGGCGGCGGATGGAACGCCGCTGCCGAAAAAGTTTTGGCGGGCGACCTCGAAAAGGCCACATTAGTGGCCGCATCGCAGGATGAGGTGCCCGGCGAGGCGGACGACCCGGGCACGGCCACATCCGTGGCCGACATGGAGGAGGGAGTGTCTGGCGAGGAGGATGACCTCGCAGAGGCCACGCCCGTGATCGACGTGGTGGACGACGCCTCAGCACCGAAATCCCAGCAGGCTTGGAAGCAGCAGACGAGGGTGCGGGGACTGCAGCCAAAGCAGGCCCGAGTGCAGCTGGCGAGGATGATGCGGGTGCTGCAGCTGGCGAGGATGATGCGGGTGCTGCAGCCGCAGGAGTCGTCGGAGGCGGCCTGGGAGCCGCAGGAGTCGTCGGAGGCGGCCTGGGAGCCGCAGGAGTCGTCGGAGGCGGCCTGGGAGCCGCAGGAGTCGTCGGAGGCGGCCTGGGAGCCGCAGGAGTCGTGACTGGTGTGAGCTCCAGCCTCATCGTCGGCGCCGGTGTGGGCTCCAGCTTCTTCGTCGGCAGTGCTTGGCGGCGTGGAGCTGGTACCGGCGCTTGTCGAGGAGCTGGCACTGGAGTAGGCTCCAGCTCTGGAGCTGGTACTGGAGTGGGCTCCAGGCTAAAGTCTGTAACTGGTATGAGAACCAGTTCTGGGTCGGAGGCTGGTGTGAGAACCAGGTGGGAGTCTAATTCTGGCTTGAAAACCAGGCGAGAGTCATGTGCTGGTGTGAGAACCAGACTGGGAGCAGTGCAGAACACCGGTGGTGGAGGATGTGCTGGAGGTAATGACCTCGCGAGTCCGAACACCGGTGGAGGAGGTCTACAAGGCCGTTGAGACTTGGCCGGGGGAAAAACAGGTGGAGGAGGTCTACAAGGCCGTTGAGACTTGGCCAGGGGAAAAACAGGTGGAGGAGGTCTACAAGGCCGTTGAGACTTGGCCGGGGGAAACACAGGTGGAGGAGGTCTAGGAGGAGCTAGCGGTTTAACGGGCCGAAAAACAGGTAAGGGTGGCCTCATAGGAGGTTGCGGTTTGACAGTTTTAAGAAATGGTAGCGTCTGCGCTACCTCCGCAACACAGCTATAGGCCATAGCCCCCCCCTCCAGACGGGAATCCCAGACCCGTTCCCTGTGGTCAGGGACTGACCATAAGGGAGGGTGGTGGGAGGTTTGGAGGCGGGCAGACTCCTCCCCTCTATATTGTCCAGAGTGTCCCTTTGAAAAGGGAGAAAAAACCTTGGACTTGGGCTGGGAATGAGGTTTTACAGGTGGAGTTGAAGAAAAACTAGGTGACTGAGGTTGACTAGAATAATGAGAAAAAATATCCTGATAATTACGTATTTTATCATAAATGTTATTGGTATTCGAAAAAGGTTGGGAATGAAAAGTACTGTCCACAATATAAAAATCTTCTGAAAAAATGTCAACAACAGGGGGCGGTGTTGCGTCACCGGTGGGCGTACCCCAAATGTCGTGACTGCTAGAGTCAGGGGAAAAAAAACAAGCTGGATTACCGGTAGTGGAAGGTGAATCCTGGTCGGGGTGAATTTTGCTGTGTTCGTAGGAAGGATGAAGTGGTGCTGGATAATTACTGCCGTGCGGGGGACCTCTCCACTGGACCCCCCGCCTCTTCGGGGCAGCGCGAACGGCTTCGGAGGGGACTTCAGGCCCACAGTCAAGTCTTTCCTGCTCCCAAGCCACGAGCTCCAACCACAAACCCAAGTCGAAGGGTTCCTCCCGTGGTTTCGACGCGGAAAAACATTTTGATGCTCGGATCCTACTGTGATGACTCTTCTTCGGCATTGTAATGCCGGTGTGGTTTTCCCGTGGATGCGTCGAAGCGATGAACACAACAAGGTAAGTTATAAATGGATTTATTAAATAATAAAAGGCTAGGAACAAAAACACTGCTGTAAAGAGAAGGCAAACCAAAAACAGAAAAACAATTCCTCAGCATGTGAGCTGGAATAAACAAATGGCTTAGCGTAAAAGCTAGCGAGAATATACATACAAAGATGAAGGTCGAGAGTCGTCACTGTTGCGCGTGGGCAAATTGGGATCCGAGACTGAACAAAGAAAAGAGGAAAGCTTATATAGGGAGAAATCAAGGAGAACCAGGTGTGTAGAAAACGAGGAGCAGGTGAAATCAATGTGTAACCATGGTAACGGACTAAACAGGAAGTAAGTGGGTCAGAAGAGAATGAAACAAAGATGGAAAAATAAACATGTGAAGATCTGAGTCACAGATCGCAACATTTAGTTTTTTATTAGATGGCAATTTTCGCCAGTCCTGGTGTGTGTGTCCAATATGGTGAGTTTTGAAGCATTTTAAGGGGGTCAAATTACAGCCCAAAGAGGCAAAAATTACGTTTTTTTAGGAAACTTTTGTTTTGAAGGGGTTTTTGCCAACTTCCTGTTGATTTTTGCTGAAGGATGTCGGACCTACATAGAGGTGTTTGTTTCATGTCTCTACAACATTCCTAACGGAAGTTACAAGCAGTTTTGTCCGTGTTTTTTTTTTCCTAGGGGGCGCTGGAGCGCATTTTTGAGTTTTGGGGTTTAGTTTTTTATTAGATGGCAATTTTCGCCAGTCCTGGTGTGTGTGTCCAATATGGTGAGTTTTGAAGCATTTTAAGGGGGTCAAATTACAGCTCAAAGAGGCAAAAATTACGTTTTTTTAGGAAAAAAATTCTGAAGGGGTTTTTGCCAACTTCCTGTTGATTTTTGCTGAAGGATGTCAGACCTACATAGAGGTGTTTGTTTCATGTCTCTACAACATTCCTAACGGAAGTTACAAGCAGTTTTGTCCGTGTTTTTTTTCCTAGGGGGCGCTAGAGCGCATTTTTGAGTTTTGGGGTTTAGTTTTTTATTAGATGGCAATTTTCGCCAGTCCTGGTGTGTGTGTCCAATATGGTGAGTTTTGAAGCATTTTAAGGGGGTCAAATTACAGCTCAAAGAGGCAAAAATTACGTTTTTTTAGGAAACTTTTGTTTTGAAGGGGTTTTTGCCAACTTCCTGTTGATTTTTGCTGAAGGATGTCGGACCTACATAGAGGTGTTTGTTTCATGTCTCTACAACATTCCTAACGGAAGTTACAAGCAGTTTTGTCCGTGTTTTTTTTCCTAGGGGGCGCTAGAGCGCATTTTTGAGTTTTGGGGTTTAGTTTTTTATTAGATGGCAATTTTCGCCAGTCCTGGTGTGTGTGTCCAATATGGTGAGTTTTGAAGCATTTTAAGGGGGTCAAATTACAGCTCAAAGAGGCAAAAATTACGTTTTTTTAGGAAACTTTTGTTTTGAAGGGGTTTTTGCCAACTTCCTGTTGATTTTTGCTGAAGGATGTCAGACCTACATAGAGGTGTTTGTTTCATGTCTCTACAACATTCCTAACGGAAGTTACAAGCAGTTTTGTCCGGGTTTTTTTTCCTAGGGGGCGCTAGAGCGCATTTTTGAGTTTTGGGTTTTAGTTTTTTATTAGATGAAAATTTTCACCAGTCCTGGTGTGTGCGTCCAATATGGTGAGTTTTGAAGCATTTTAAGGGGGTCAAATTACAGCTCAAAGAGGCAAAAATTACGTTTTTTTTAGGAAACTTTTGTTTTGAAGGGGTTTTTGCCAACTTCCTGTTGATTTTTGCTGAAAGATGTCAGACCTGCATAGAGGTGTTTGTTTCATGTCTCTACAACATTCCTAACGGAAGTTACAAGCAGTTTGGTCCGTGTTTTTTTCCTAGGGGGCGCCAGAGCGCATTTTTGAGTTTTCCTGTTTAGTTTTTTATTAGATGGCAATTTTCGCCAGTCCTGGTGTGTGTGTCCAATATGGTGAGTTTTGAAGCATTTTAAGGGGGTCAAATTACAGCTCAAAGAGGCAAAAATTACGTTTTTTTTTAGGAAACTTTTGTTTTGAAGGGGTTTTTGCCAACTTCCTGTTGATTTTTGCTGAAGGATGTCAGACCTACATAGAGGTGTTTGTTTCATGTCCCTTTTTAGACCAGTTGATCTGCTGTTTCTTTTCTTTTTCTTCTATGTCCCACTCTCCCCTGTGGAGGGGGTCCGGTCCGATCCGGTGGCCATGTACTGCTTGCCTGTGTATCGGCTGGGGACATCTCTGCGCTGCTGATCCGCCTCCGCTTGGGATGGTTTCCTGCTGGCTCCGCTGTGAACGGGACTCTCGCTGCTGTGTTGTATCCGCTTTGGACTGGACTCTCGCGACTGTGTTGGATCCATTGTGGATTGAACTTTCACAGTATCATGTTAGACCCGCTCGACATCCATTGCTTTCCTCCTCTCCAAGGTTCTCATAGTCATCATTGTCACCGACGTCCCACTGGGTGTGAGTTTTCCTTGCCCTTATGTGGGCCTACCGAGGATGTCGTAGTGGTTTGTGCAGCCCTTTGAGACACTAGTGATTTAGGGCTATATAAGTAAACATTGATTGATTGATTGATCTACAACATTCCTAACGGAAGTTACAAGCAGTTTTGTCCGTGTTTTTTTCCTAGGGGGCGCTAGAGCGCATTTTTGAGTTTTGGTGTTTAGTTTTTTATTAGATAGCAATTTTCGCCAGTCCTGGTGTGTGTGTCCAATATGGTGAGTTTTGAAGCATTTTAAGGGGGTCAATTTACAGCTCAAAGAGGTGGCGGAATAATAAAGAATAATGAAACCTTAGAAATAAAATAGGGTCCTCTGTCCCAAAGGGACATTCAGTCCCTAATGAAAGGAGACTTTCGACTTTTTTTTTTTTTTGCAGCATGTGTAGTCAGGGCATAACGGTTGTTACAGAAGCCATCATTGAACATTGGGACATCACAAGACACTACACTGCAGTGCACTGACCTTGGCTGTAATTACAGCGCCACCTATTCTTTATGCATCGGTCCCCGGCAGAGAGAATTCAAATGTCAAACAGGCCCGAGGGGGAAGAAGCAGTGGTACCTCACTGTATACTCTTATCAGCTTGGAAGACATCCAAAATGTCTGACATTCAGTCTCACTTTGCTTCTGATAAGAACCCCATGTGCACACACACACACACACACACACACGCACACACACACACACACACACACACACACACAATGGTTATCATTTAGAATGGGGACCAAGTTTTTGATCATCACTTGCGGGGACCACCCTTTCTACAGGTTGTGGAGGCATATAAAAAAATGAGGTAAAATGGCCACTGAAGCGACTGGGATGAGAATCAGCACCTCCAGGTCCGAGTCCGTGGTTCTCGCCCATCTCCGGGTTGGGGAGGAGACCCTGCCCCCAGTGGAGGAGTTCAAGTACTTCGGAGTCTTGTTCACGAGTGGATCGTGAGATCGACAGGCGGATCGATGCGACGTCTTCAGTAATGCGGACGCTGTACCGATCCGTTGTGGTGAAGAAGGAGCTGAGCCGGAAGGCAAAGCTCTCAATTTACCGGTCGATCTACGTTCCCATCCTCACTATGGTCATGTCCTTTGGGTTAAGACCGAAAGGACAAGATCACTGGCCGAAATGAGTTTCCTCCACCAGGTGGCGGGTCTCTCCCTTAGAGATAGGGTGAGAAGCTCTGCCATCCGGGAGGAACTCAAAGTAAAGCCGCTGCTCCTCCACATGGAGAGGAGCCAGATGAGGTGGTTCGGGCATCTGGTCGGGATGCCACCCGAACGCCTCCCTAGGGATGTGTTTAGGGCACGTCCAACCGGTAGGAAGCCACGGGGAAGACCCAGGACACGTTGGGAAGACTATGTCTCTCTGGGAGCGCCTCAGGATCCCCCGGAAGAGCTGGACAAAGTGGCTGGGGAGAGGGAAGTCTGGGCTTCTGGAGAGGGGGGCAGAGGAGAAAAGAAAAGAAACGGCAGATCAACTGGTCTAAAAAGGGGGTCTACTTAAAGGCTAGAGTATACAAATGAGTTTTAAGATGCTTCTACTGAGGTAGCAACTCGAACTTTTACCGGGAGGGCATTCCAGAGTACTGGAGCCCGAACGGAAAACGCTCTATAGCCCGCAAACTTTTTTTGGGCTTTGGGAATCACTAATAAGCCGGACTCCTTTGAACGCAGATTTCTTGCCGGGACATATGGTACAATACAATCGGCAAGATAGGATGGAGCTAGACCGTGCAGTATTTTATACGTAAGTAGTAAAACCTTAAAGTCACATCTTAAGTGCACAGGAAGCCAGTGCAGGTGAGCCAGTATAGGTATATATGTATGTATATATGTATATAAAGGTATATACAGTATAGGTATATATGTATGTATATATGTATATAAAGGTATATACAGTATAGGTATATATGTATGTATATATGTATATAAAGGTATATACAGTATAGGTATATATGTATGTATATATGTATATAAAGGTATATACAGTATAGGTATATATGTATGTATATATGTATATAAAGGTATATACCGTATAGGTATATATGTATGTATATATGTATATAAAGGTATATACAGTATAGGTATATATGTATATAAAGGTATATACAGTATAGGTATATATGTATGTATATATGTATATAAAGGTATATACAGTATAGGTATATATGTATATAAAGGTATATACAGTATAGGTATATATGTATGTATATATGTATATAAATGTATGTATATATGTATATAAAGGTATATACATTATAGGTATATATGTATGTATATATGTATATAAAGGTATATACAGTATAGGTATATATGTATGTATATATGTATATAAAGGTATATACAGTATAGGTATATATGTATGTATATATGTATATAAAGGTATATACAGTACAGGCGTAATGTGATCAAACTTTCTTGTTCTTGTCAAAAGTCTAGCAGCCGCATTTTGTACCAACTGTAATTTTTTTTAATGCTAGACATGGGGAGACCTGAAAATAATACGTTACAGTAATCGAGACGAGACGTAACGACGCTTGAATAATGATCTCAGCGTCGCTAGTGGACAAAATGGAACAAACTTTAGCGATATTACGGAAATGAAAGATCATTCTTACTGGGGAAAAAGAGTTAATTTGGTTGATGGGGACCAAATCGGAACAATTTTGCATAATTCACACACATTTTTACGTGACTACTGAGGACCTTTTTTAAAAAAAAGTTCAAATAAATGTGACATGATCCTCAGACTACAGCACTACAGTTGTCTTCTCATAGGAAGTTTCACCTCTTAAATGTTAAAGCAAATCATGCATCTTCTGTGACTTTACTGGAAACTGTTTAGCAGTAATGAAGTTGTCTGCAACTTCACCTATAGAAGGATGGAAAATTCTGACTATCATTTAAAAAAGGAAAAAAACAAACCAGGAACTCGGGGACAGGAAACAAGATGCCAGGAACAGGAACTAGAAGACGAGTAACAAAAAAGACAGCAGGACTTCAAACAGCTACAGGTTCAGGTACAAACGGTCAGAGCTACAAGTCGTAATGATAATAATCCAGCCCAGAGTGGAGGAAGAAGCAGGTCTAAATAAGACCTGGCTGATTGACACCAGGTGTAGCTCCATTTCAATCAGCCACAGCTGAGGGGAAAAAACATTTAGGGATTACAGCAGGAAATAAAGACAAAATAAGAGCGCTGACAGGAAATAAGACAAACAGAGGAAAAACTAAAATATTGTTGCTATTTTTAGAATATTTAAAAAAAATCTCACCTACCCCTTGGCATACCTTCAAGTACCCCCAGGGGTGTGCGTACCCCCATTTGAGAACCACTGCTTTAGGGGACCTGTTTCTTGGTCCCCATACCGTCAGAGGTCCCCTAAAGGTGTAAACAGAGCGATGTCCCCATTAAGTCAGCATTGCCAGGACACACACACACACACACACACACACACACACACACACACACACACACACACACACACTGAATATTTCTACACATATAAGCAAACAACAACTTAAAAAGTGCCCTCTTTGGGGATTGTAATCGAGATCCATCTGGATTCATGAACTTAATTCTAAACATTTTGTCAGGTAGTGTTGGTGACGAACCCCAAGATGCAGAGATGGTGGCAGGCATTGAATAATTCAAAAATTAAGGAAAAAAACAAACCAGGAACTCGGCGACAGGAAACAGGATGCCAGGAACAGGAACTAGAAGACGAGCAACAAAAAAGACAGCAGGCTGCAAACAGCTACAGGTTCAGGTACAAACGGTCAGCGTTACAAGTCGTAATGATAATAATCTAGCACAGAGTGGAGGAAGAAGCAGGTCTAAATAGCAGCTGGCTGATTGACACCAGGTGTAGCCCCATTTCAATCAGCCACAGCTGAGGGGAAAAAACATTTAGGGATTACAGCAGGAAATAAAGACAAAATAAGAGCGCTGACAGGAAATAAGACAAACAGAGGAAAAACTAAAATATTGTTGCTATTTTTGGAATATTTAAAAAAAATCTCACCTACACGGAAGAAGCAGGTCTAAATAGCAGCTGGCTGATTGACACCAGGTGTAGCCCCATTTCAATCAGCCACAGCTGAGGGGAAAAAACATTTAGGGATTACAGCAGGAAATAAAGACAAAATAAGAGCGCCGACAGGAAATAAGACAAACAGAGGAAAAACTAAAATATTGTTGCTATTTTTAGAATATTTAAAAAAAATCTCACCTACCCCTTGGCATACCTTCAAGTACCCCCAGGGGTGTGCGTACCCCCATTTGAGAACCACTGCTTTAGGGGACCTGTTTTTTGGTCACCATACCGTCAGAGGTCCCCTAAAGGTGTAAAGAGAGCGATGTCCCCATTAAGTCAGCATTGTCAGGACACACACACACACACACACACACACACACACACACACACACACACTGAATATTTCTACACATATAAGCAATCATCAACTTAAAACGTGCCCTTTTGGGGATTGTAATCGAGATCCATCTGGATTCATGAACTTCATTCTAAACATTTTGTCAGGTAGTGTTGGTGACGAACCCCAAGATGCAGAGATGGCGGCAGGCATTGAATAATTAAAGAATTAAGGAAAAAAATAAACCAGGAACTCAGAGACAGGAAACAGGATGCCAGGAACAGGAACTAGAAGACGAGCAACAAAAAAGACAGCAGGCTGCAAACAGCTACAGGTTCAGGTACAAACGGTCAGAGCTACAAGTCGTAATGATAATAATCCATTCCAGAGTGGAGGAAGAAGCAGGTCTAAATAACAGCTGGCTGATTGACACCAGGTGTAGCTCCATTTCAATCAGCCACAGCTGAGGGGAAAAAACATTTAGGGATTACAGCAGGAAATAAAGACAAAATAAGAGAGCTGACAGGAAATAAGACAAACAGAGGAAAAACTAAAATATTGTTGCTATTTTTAGAATATTTAAAAAAAATCTCACCTACCCCTTGGCATACCTTCAAGTACCCCCAGGGGTGTGCGTACCCCCATTTGAGAACCACTGCTTTAGGGGACCTGTTTTTTGGTCCCCATACCGTCAGAGGTCCCCTAAAGGTGTAAACAGAGCGATGTCCCCATTAAGTCAGCATTGCCAGGACACACACACACACACACACACACACACACACACACACACACACTGAATATTTCTACACATATAAGCAATCATCAACTTAAAACGTGCCCTTTTGGGGATTGTAATCGAGATCCATCTGGATTCATGAACTTCATTCTAAACATTTTGTCAGGTAGTGTTGGTGACGAACCCCAAGATGCAGAGATGGCGGCAGGCATTGAATAATTAAAGAATTAAGGAAAAAAATAAACCAGGAACTCAGAGACAGGAATCAGGATGCCAGGAACAGGAACTACAAGACGAGCAACAAAAAAGACAGCAGGACTTCAAACAGCTACAGGTTCAGGTACAAACGGTCAGAGCTACAAGTCGTACTGATAATAATCCAGCCCAGAGTGGAGGAAAAAGCAGGTCTAAATAGCACCTGGCTGATTGACACCAGGTGTAGCCCCATTTCGATCAGCCACAGCTGAGGGGAAAAAACATTTAGGGATTACAGCAGGAAATGAAGACAAAATAAGAGCGCTGACAGGAAATAAGACAAACAGAGGAAAAACTAAAATATTGTTGTTATTTTTAGAATATTTAAAAAAAATCTCACCTACCCCTTGGCATACCTTCAAGTACCCCGATTTGAGAACCACTGCTTTAGGGGACCTGTTTTTTGGTCCCCATACCGTCAGAGGTCCCCTAAAGGTGTAAACAGAGCGATGTCCCCATTAAGTCAGCATTGCCAGGACACACACACACACACACACACACACACACACACTGAATATTTCTACACATATAAGCAATCATCAACTTAAAACGTGCCCTTTTGGGGATTGTAATCGAGATCCATCTGGATTCATGAACTTCATTCTAAACATTTTGTCAGGTAGTGTTGGTGACGAACCCCAAGATGCAGAGATGGCGGCAGGCATTGAATAATTAAAGAATTAAGGAAAAAAACAAACCAGGAACTCAGAGACAGGAAACAGGATGCCAGGAACAGGAACTAGAAGACGAGCAACAAAAAAGACAGCAGGCTGCAAACAGCTACAGGTTCAGGTACAAACGGTCAGAGCTACAAGTCGTACTGATAATAATCCAGCCCAGAGTGGAGGAAAAAGCAGGTCTAAATAGCACCTGGCTGATTGACACCAGGTGTAGCCCCATTTCAATCAGCCACAGCTGAGGGGAAAAAACATTTAGGGATTACAGCAGGAAATAAAGACAAAATAAGAGCGCTGACAGGAAATAAGACAAACAGAGGAAAAACTAAAATATTGTTGCTATTTTTAGAATATCTAAAAAAAATCTCACCTACCCCTTGGCATACCTTCAAGTACCCCCATTTGAGAACCCCTGCTTTAGGGGACCTGTTTTTTGGTCCCCATACCGTCAGAGGTCCCCTAAAGGTGTAAACAGAGCGATGTCCCCATTAAGTCAGCATTGTCAGGACACACACACACACACACACACACACACACACACACACACACACACACTGACCCTGACACCCTTGCTTTCCATCCCCAAGAGGGACTCTCGTCATGGTGACTTGTGAAGAAATAAGTCCTGGTTGACCTGGGTTGCATTTAGTCACGGCCTGTCAAACTCCAATGTTGTGGTTTTGTGTGTTTGTGTTGTTTTTTTCCCCCAACACGCCATTGCTTGTTGTATTTCACACTGGAGAGGCCGGCATACACACGTCGACGCAGTCACACGGGGCCAAATACATGCACAAACACGTTAAAGCTTGTCACCAGAGGGGGGGTGGGGGGGAAGGGCGACATGAGAGTTGATGGCGGTTGGGCGCAGCGAGGAACAACTCCGAGGCGTTTCCAGGTGTTCACTGCAGGAGGAAACATGACACGGTGAGTTTTCTATATCCGACTCTCTGCACGCCTACATTTCATCCACATTTTGGATTCTTTGGAACAAGTTCCCCTTTCACGCCTCCTCCTTTCATGGCCATGTGCTTCATCGAATGATTGCAAGGAATAGGTACTTGTCAAATGTGAAAGCAAATGACTTCCCTGCCTGCTGGGGAGCTGCTGATAGCCAGACTGGAGGGGGTGGAACTTTTCATTTGAACTACTTTTTCATTCGATCACACAATTTTATGGTGATGTGGGGTATGGGCTAGACCAGGGGGTCGGCAACGCAAAATGTTGAAAGAGCCATATTGGACCAAAAATACAAAAATAAATCTGTCTGGAGCCGCGAAATAAATAAAAAAAAACATATTACGTACAGATGGTCGGGTCAGCCTTTGGCTGCTGCCCCCGAGACCCACGGCTGGATAAGCATTAGAAGACGCCTTGGAGCCACTATTTTGAGAATCTAATGCATTGTGAAAGTAATGCAGTTGTTGTATTGAAGTGAAAATATCAAACTTCCTGTTGATTTTTGCTAAAGTATGTCAAATATTAAAATGTAGGTCTAAGTGAGACCTACATAGTGTTTTTGGTTTCATGTCTCTTTGACATTCCTACCGGAAGTTACAAGCAGTTTTGTCTGTGTTTTCTTCCTAGGAGCAGTTTGTCCGTGTTGTATTCCTAGGGGGGCGGTAGAGCGTAATTTTGAGTTTTGAGGTTAGGTTTTTTCATCAGATCGCAATTTTTCCCAGACCTGATGTGTGTGTCAAGTTTGGTGAGTTTAGAAGCATTTTAAGGGGGTCAAATAACAGCTCAAAGAGGCAAAAATGACATTTTTTAGGAGACTTTGCACAGGGGTTCTTTGAAGGCGCGTAAAATCAAAACCTGAGAACTTATCAAAACTCCGTTCTATACTTTTAATCAGAAGGGTTCAATCTCTCTCCTGTGCGAGTTTGAAGCCAAAACAACAAACACACTCAGAGGAGATAATGTTTGAAGAAAGGTGACCGGTTTTTACAAAACTTTTGTTTTTTAAGGGGGGATTGCAAACTTCCTGTTTATTTTTGTTGGGGGTTGTCAATCTATGAATTGTAGGTCTAAGCGAGACCTACATAGAGGTTTTCGTTTCATGTCCCTCTGACATTTTTACCGGAAGTTACAAGCAATTTTGTCTGTGTTTTCTTCCTAGGAGCAGTTTTTTCAGTGTTTTATTCAAAAATAGCGCTAGAGCGCAATTTTGAGTTTTGGGGTTTGGTTTTTTCATTAAATCGCAATATTTGCCAGTCCTTATGTGTGCGCCAAGTTTGGTGACTTTTGAAGCATTTTAAAGGGGTCAAATTACAGCGCAAAGAGGCAAAAATTGCATTTTTTGCAAAAATTTGATCTTGAAGGGGTTTTTGCCAACTTCCTGTAGATTTTTGCTGAAAGAAGTGAGTGTATGAAAATTGGTTCTAAGTCAGACCTACATAGGAGTTTTTGTTTCATGTCGCTATGACATTCCTAACAGAAGTTACATGCAGTTTTGTCTGTACTTTTTTCCTAGGGGGCGCTAGAGCGCAATTTTCATTTTGGGGGATTGGTTGCTTAATATGTTGGGAAGGTTTGCTATACCGACGTGTGTGTCAAATTTGGTGAGTTTTGAAGCATGTTAAGGGGGTCAAATTACAGCGCTTAGGTGCGGAATAATAATAAAACACAGCAGTGGCCAAGGACCCTAATAATTAAGAGGACTTAAAGCGGGGGTGTCCAAACTTTTTCCACTGAGGGCCGCACACTGAAAAATCAAAGCAAGCAGGGGCCATTATGATATGTTTTTATTTAAAAAAACAATACAATATATGTGTAAAAATATACATTTAGGAATCCACTCAGGCTTTATCCAAGGGACCCCAAAGGATTTTGGTCCACAAAATATTTAAAATGTGTCATTATTTTGTATTATTGTTATTCAAACTTATTGACTCTGGGACCGCTGAGGGTTGAAATAATTTGGCCAGGGGCCGGGTTATATATATATATATATATATATATATATATATATATATATATATATATATATATATATATGTATATATATGTATATCCATCCATTTTCTACCCCTTATTCCCTATATATATGTATATATATATGCTCACAAATATACACATACATAAATACATATTCCTCGCGCAGTCATTGACTTAATTGACTGAAAACATGACATCAAGTGTGCACTCCATCGATGGAAAAATGCATTTTTAGACAATATGATTTGCTTGAACGGCTAGGAGACACAGAGTGACAAGCAGTAGAAAATGAAATAGAAAGGACTGATTTTAAAAAACACTCAAAAACAATTGTTTATATTTTTTTTAAACCTGGGACTTCCCGCGGGCCGGATTTTGGACGCCCGCAGGCCATAGTTTGGGGACCCCTGCTCTACAAAGATACAAATAATTGCTATTGCGACATCTAGCGGAAATATTTAGAACAGCTGTTTTTTTTAATTTCAACATTTTGGCTCATTTTTATAATTATCAAACCTGTTCGCAGGCCTCCTTTGGTCCGCGGGCCATACGTTTGACCCCCCCTGCTCCAACACATTCAAAGACTCACACACAGCCAATGTGGAGAGGCGGAGCCGACAGCAGTGTAGGACAAACCGTGATCCTACTCAAGACGGCGGCCGGGAGGCGGAGTGTGCGGCGGAGCTGAGAGGGGGGTCGCGCCTGGAGCGACGCTGCAGCAATCGGAGCCAGGTGCGTAAAACACACACCTGCTTTCAATCTGTAGATCTTCTCCTGCTGTGTAAAAGGGGAGAAGGAGGAGCAATCGAGGCAGAAGGAGAAGGAGCAGACGCCAGCGGTGTGATCGGAAACGCGGATGCCGAGCGGGGCTAAAAACAAAGCAGAAGGCTAATCCCCACAGAACACCACTTCCCTCCATCCTGCAGCCGGATTTAAATAAAAGATGCAAGACTACTGGTCTGGGTAAGGAGTCAGTTAAATTAGAACAAGTTTTTTCTGCTTTGAGTGTTTCAGAGTTGGACATGTGTTTTACTGAGGTGGCTAACAATGATGCGTGCAGTTTATCAAAGCAACAAAAAAACTTTCCGTCGTATCAATTCCTAGATATGGTCGTAATTATACTGAATGCACTGGGCATAATAAACACAACATTATTAATATTGCTACTACCGATAATTTGATCAAAAATTCCCTAAAACAGCTGACTACCTATAATATAGGTTTTTTAAACATAAGATCATTGTCTCCCAAAACGTTGTTAGTTAATGATATTATCCGAGACAACAATCTTAACGTCATCGGTCTCAGTGAAACCTGGCTTAAACCAAACGACTTTTTTGCGCTAAATGAGGCATGTCCTCCTAACTTTACACATGCGCATATTGCCCGTCCTCTTAAAAGGGGTGGGTGGGGGGGGCATATTAGTGATTCCCAAAGCCCAAAAAAAAGTCTGCGGGCTATAGAGCGTTTTCATTTCGGGCTCCAGTACTCTGGAATGCCCTCCCGGTAACAGTTCGAGATGCCACCTCAGTAGAAGCATTTAAGTCTCACCTTAAAACTCATTTGTATACTCTAGCCTTTAAATAGACTCCCTTTTTAGACCAGTTGATCTGCCGTTTCTTTTCTTTTTCTTCTATGTCCCACTCTCCCTTGTGGAGGGGGTCCGGTCCGATCCGGTGGCCATGTACTGCTCGCCTGTGTATCGGCTGGGGACATCTCTGCGCTGCTGATCCGCCTCCGCTTGGGATGGTTTCCTGTTGGCTCGGCTGTGAACGGGACTCCCGCTGCTGTGTTGGATCCGCTTTGGACTGGACTCTCGCGACTGTGTTGGATCCATTATGGATTGAACTTTCACAGTATCATGTTAGACCCGCTCAACATCCATTACTTTCCTCCTCTCCAAGGTTCTCATAGTCATCATTGTCACCGACGTCCCACTGGGTGTGAGTTTTCCTTGCCCTTATGTGGGCCTACCGAGGATGTGGTAGTGGTTTGTGCAGCCCTTTGAGACACTAGTGATTTAGGGCTATATAAGTAAACATTGATTGATTGATTGAGAGAGAGACAAACGATCAAACGAAAGACCAGACGAGCGAGAGCCACGGAGCGACAAAGACCACCTTAGGAAGACGGGCGACTGAAAAGAAGACCTGCGCGAGCAGAGAAGAGAGACCGACTGACACTGCAATCGACTTTATTTGTAAAAATAAAGAGTCAAACCTGCGATGTCCTCCGTTAATGCTCCATGCAACCCGCACCATGGCGGCAAGGAAGCCGTTCAGTCAAAAATTATAGGACGCTATCAAACAATGTTTAATAAGGATCCAGTCCCGCTGGCACTTCCACAGATCTCAGCTAATGTGTTGCTTCTACAAAGTTGTCGTGAAATACCAGATATGCAATGTAGCTTCTGTTTGCCAACATTCCACATCTCGTAACTTGACTGCAGAAACAAAGCTAAAGGAAAATGTAGACTAGCAAAACAATAAAAAAAATTGACGGAGATGAAGCCATGTTCAGGGAACAAGCTGACCGGTCATGTTACACTAAGTTAGTGCTGAGTCTTTTTGTTCTCTCTGTTCCCACTTGGCTTGTTACTGCTGACAAACACAGTCTGCACTAAAAGTGTCTAAACCAGGGGTGCCCACACTTTTTCTGCAGGCGAGCTACTTTTCAATCGACCAACTCGAGGGGATCTACCTCATTTATATCAATCAATCAATCAATGTTTACTTATATAGCCCTAAATCACTAGTGTCTCAAAGGGGTGCACAAACCACTACGACATCCTCGGTAGGCCCACATAAGGGCAAGGAAAACTCACACCCAGTGGGACGTCGGTGACAATGATGACTATGAGAACATGATACTGATGATACTGATGACTATGAGAACATATGAGAACATGATACTGTGAAAGTTCAATCCATAATGGATCCAACACAGTCGCGAGAGTCCAGTCCAAAGCGGATCCAACACAGCAGCGAGAGTCCCGTTCACAGCGGAGCCAGCAGGAAACCATCCCAAGCGGAGGCTGATCAGCAGCGCAGAGATGTCCCCAGCCGATACACAGGCGAGCAGTACATGGCCCAAAGGACTCCGGCTTATTAGTGATCCCCAAATCCCCAAAAAAAGTCTGCGGGCTGTAGAGCTTTTTCATTTCGGGCTCCAGTACTCTAGAATGCCCTCCCGGTAACAGTTCGAGATGCCACCTCAGTAGAAGCATTTAAGTCTCACCTTAAAACTCATTTGTATACTCTAGCCTTTAAATAGACCTCCTTTTTAGACCAGTTGATCTGCCGTTTCTTTTCTTTTTCTTCTATGTCCCACTCTCCTTTGTGGAGGGAGTCCGGTCCGATCTATATCATTTATATTTATTTATTTATGAAAGAGACATTTTTGTAAACAAGTTAAATGTGTTTAATGATAATACAAGCATGTGTAACACATATAGATGTCTTTCTTTCACAAAGACAAGAATATAAGTTGGTGTAATACCTGATTCTGATGACTTGCATTGATTGGAATCAGACAGTAATGATGATAACGCCCACACTTTCAAATGGAGGAGAAAAAAAGTTGTCCTTTCTGTACAATACCACATGAAAGTGGTTGGTTTTTGGCATCTAATTCATCCAGCTTCCATACACTTTACAAGAAAAACATTGGCGGCAAATTCCGTAGCTTGCTTGATTGACATTCACGGCACCCGAGGGTCTTGTGAGATGACGCTGGCTGCTGCCAGTTCATTATTATGAAAAAATTACAGAGAGGAAGGCGAGAAACACTTTTTATTTCAACAGACTTTCGCGCCGTCCCTTCCGTCAAAACTCTAAAGGCCGACTGCACATTTCCTATCTTCACAATAAAAGCCCTGCTTCATGCTGCCTGCGCTAACAAAATAAGAGTCTCAGAAAGCTGGCGTGCACAAGTGATGTGCACGCCAGCTTTCTGAGGGATCGCTTGTGCACTCCAGTTTTCCGAGACTCTGTATTTAGTTAGCGCAGGCAGCATGAAGCAGGGCTTTTATTGTGAAGATAGGAAATGTGCAGTCGGCCTTTAGAGTTTTGACGGAAGGTACGGCGCGAGAGTCTGTTGAAATAAAAAGTGTTTCTCGCCTTCCTCTCGGTCATATTTTCATAATAATGATCTTGCAGCAGCCAGCGTCATCTCACAAGACCCTCCGGTACCGTGAATGTCATTTAAGTGACGTCTTGGTGAAGATTGATGATCACTCATTTTTAGGTCTATTTTTTTTAAAAGCCTGGCTGGAGATGGACTGACACCCCCCCCGCGGTCGACTGGTAGCTCGCCATCGACGTAATGGGCACCCCTGGTCTAAACACACCAGGTATAATTCTGACGAAGAGGGTCTAAATTCTGCTTTTTTTTTGGTTTCTCAACAAAATATGTCATATACAATATGTAGTTAATTTGCAAACCAAATAATGCGGCATATTTCTAGCTGGGCCGCAATTATTGTCAAGTGACTGAGAAAGGTCCAAAGCAATCTAATCATATAAAATAGCCTGTCATGGATCATGGATTACAAATAATTGTTCCCTGTATAGTGGGAATGGAGCAAATTATCCTTGATTGAACTGAATAGGTATGGATTTATAGGACTCCCGATAATGTCTAAATCAGTGGTCACCAAACTACGGAACGCGGGGTTGGTTAAGTCCCAAGTTTAAAAAAAGATATACATATATATTTTTAATTATTATCTTTTAATTTGTCCTTTCTCGCCAGTTCATCAATCCATTTTCTACCGGTTGTTACTATTTGGGTGTCCTAGGCGCTCAGGCAAAACATGCATCCATCCATTTTCTACCGCTTATTCCCTTTCGGGGTCGCGGGGGGCGCTGACGCCTATCTCAGCTACAATCGGGCGGAAGGCAGGGTACACCCTGGACAAGTCGCCACCTCATCACAGGGCCATCACAGATAGACAGACAACATTCACACTCACATTCACACACTAGGGACCATTTAGTGTTGCCAATCAACCTATCCCCAGGTGCATGTCTATCTTCTTGTTATAGGACATTCATCTTCCGCTGTTGCCATTTGTAATATAAAGTAGTGTAAAGTTGTTAATTATATCTGTCATTAAACTCGCCATGAAAGTGCTAAAACATACCGCTGTAGTGAGTTACATGATTCACCCAAGGAACTTTAGTTATTAGAGAGTTATGGTCGGACGTTTTTTCACTGGAAAAACAGGTGTGACGGACTCTTGCGGGTTCCATGGACCATCAAGGAAGGGCATTCTCGTGCAGGTTTGACTCTTGTTTGTTTTTTCAAATAAAGAAAGTATTTGTCACTCGTACGCTGCGTGTACCACTACAGGCTCTCCAACTCCTTCCTCCTCACCTTCCTCTGCTGCTGCCCTTTTATACTGCAAGAGGAGATTCATTGATTGTGTAAAGGTGCGCGATCCACACACCTGAACTTGATTGCAGCGTCGCTCCCCGTGAACGCCTCCAACTTGGGCCCTGCCTCGTCATCGGACTGCCGGCTCCGCCTCTCCACAATAGGGTATACATTTTTCATATTTATTAGCTGCATCGGATATATATGTTGCGAAATAAGTTATCGTAAGATTCTGTAAACATACCTTGTATGCCCTGCATTTGTCTGTGAGAAAGTCCATCAAGTGTGGCTCATTCGCTACACGCCTTCATGTGTACACAACTTCACACAAACAGCCAATTAAGTGGACACAGGAAGAAAAATGATGGTGTTCTGTGGTCGCAGTCGAGACCTTGAGAAAGCTGCTGTAAATGAAAAAGAGAGCAAAATATTGCGTTTTCTTTATCCTCCAGTGAGAAGGCGTTGGAGCGTGTTCCATCTGGCAGTTCCTTCACTTCATGTTTGTGTTTTGTTGCTTCTACCACACGTTGGTGTTCCTAATTGTAAGACAATGTTTTGTTTCGCAATAGCCAGACTGCTTTACTGGCAACACGATGCTCCAAAGCAATAACTAGAATATCAAGACAGCAATTGCATGATTATTGCCAAAGTAATTACTTTATAATACATTCAAAATAAAAACATATCAAAGTATGATACAGTATCCCCTCAGTGATACTGCATTATATATTATCCATCCATCCATCCATTTTCTACCGCTTATTCCCTTTCGGGGTTGCGGGGGGCGCTGGCGCCTATCTCAGCTACAATCGGGCGGAAGGCAGGGTACACCCTGGACAAGTCGCCACCTCATCCCAGGGCCAACACAGATAGACAGACAACATTCACACTCACATTCACACACTAGGGCCAATTTAGTGTTGCCAATCAACTTATCCCCAGGTGCATGTCTTTGGAAGTGGGATGAAGCCGGAGTACCCGGAGGGAACCCACGCAGTCACGGGGAGAACATGCAAACTCCACACAGAAAGATCCCGAGCCTGGATTTGAACCCAGGACTGCAGGACCTTCGTATTGTGAGGCAGACGCACTAACCCCTCTGCCACCGTGAAGCCCCATTATATATTATTATTATTATTATTATTATTATTATTATATTATATTATATTATACTGCCAGGAGTCTCGTATTATTATTATTATTATTATTATTATATTATATTATACTGCCAGGAGTCTCGGTCTTGGCGGGCGGTCATTGAGTGAAGAAAATTGTTCAGCTTATATCCAATATATCAATCAATCAATCAATGTTTATTTATATAGCCCCAAATCACAAATGTCTCAAAGGACTGCACAAATCATTACGACTACAACATCCTCGGAAGAACCCACAAAAGGGCAAGGAAAACTCACACCCAGTGGGCAGGGAGAATTCACATCTGACTATGAGAAACCTTGGAGAGGACCTCAGATGTGGGCAACCCCCCCCCCTCTAGGGGACCGAAAGCAATGGATGTCGAGCGGGTCTAACATGATACTGTGAAAGTTCAATCCATAGTGGCTCCAACACAGCCGCGAGAGTTCAGTTCAAAGCGGATCCGAGACAGCAGCGAGAGTCCCGTCCACAGTAAACCATCCCAAGCGGAGGCGGATCAGCAGCGTAGAGATGTCCCCAACCGATACACAGACGAGCGGTCCATCCTGGGTCTCGACTCTGGACAGCCAGTACTTCATCGGACCACCACCACAAGGGAGGGGGGGACATAGGAGAAAGAAAAGAAGCGGCAGATCAACTGGTCTAAAAAGGAGGTCTATTTAAAGGCTAGAGTATACAGATGAGTTTTAAGCTGAGACTTAAATGCTTCTACTGAGGTAGCATCTCGAACTGTTACCAGGAGGGCATTCCAGACCCATATCAGTGGGTCTCAACCTTTTTTCAGTGATGTACCCCCAGTGAAAATTTTTTAAAAAAAGATAAAGAAGTCAAATACAGCACGATGTCATCAGTTTCTGATTTATTAAATCGTAGAAACCCCGTTTCCATATGAGTTGGGAAATTGTGTTCGATGTAAATATAAACAGAATACAATGATTTGCAAATCCTTTTCAACCCATATTCAGTTGAATGTGCTAAGACAAGATATTTGATGTTCAAAATGATTACCCCTTTTTTTTTGCAAATAATAATCGACTTAGAATTTCATGGCTACAACACATGCCAAGGTAGTTGGGAAAGGGCATGTTCACCACTTTGTTTCATCACCTTTTCTTTGGACAACACTCAATAAACCTTTGGGAACTAATGAAACACATTTTTTAAGCTTTCCAGGTGGAATTCTTTCCCATTCTTGAGTTGTTCAACAGTCCGGGGTCTCGTTTTATATGTTTGAACATCAAATATCTTGTGTTTGTAGTGCATTTGTCACAACAAGGCTTGGACGTGGATTGTTTCTTCGATGCAGAGGAGGATCAGCACGAGCGAGTACATGACATTTATTTAATAAACAAAGAACAAAAAGCTCCTCACATCCTGAGGTAACCAAACAAGCTGAAGCAGCAAGATCCTCTCACACTGCTGCAGAACAGCGAGCTTCTCGTGAATCACATATACTGCATGTTCCAAATAAACTCAAACTCAACTCAACTGTTCCTTGCAATCTACTAATAAAAGTTCCAATCAATCCATCAATGAGATACGGGGCTTCAAGGCGAAAATATGTATTATGTCTTTACAACTGTGATGTCTGTTTATGTTGATGATGAAACATTCTAAAAGTGGATTTATCAACTTATTGTTTGTGCATACAGCAGGGAAGGGATTCATATGGCCCCCCTCCCTGGGTGAAAAGGGGTAATCATTTTGCAATGCAGTTTGCGGAAAATGATGAAAAGTGCCACTCTCCACAGTGGGCAAAGTTAGAATTGCCACAAAACTCCATCCATCCATCCATTTCCTACCGCTTATTCCCTTTCGGGGTTGCGGGGGGCGCTGGCGCCTATCTCAGCTACAATCGGGCGGAAGGCAGGGTACACCCTGGACAAGTCGCCACCTCATAGATATTCAACACTCAACTGCCATCTGGCAACTAAAGTGGAAAAGTCCATCCCCCCCAATTTGTCACGTTTTATGTGTCAGGTAAAGCGTGACAAATGAGGCCACGTGAATTCATCAGTCCATTTTCCACCGTTTGTCCCTTTTGTGGTCGCGGGGTGGTTGCAAAACAAAACATTTTATGACAAATACTTGCCAACCTTGAGACCTCTGATTTCGGGAGTGGGGGTGGGGGGATGGGGCGTGGTTAAAAGGGGAGGAGTATATTTACAGCTATCCATCCATCCATTTCCTACCGCTTATTCCCTTTGGGGCCACGGGGCGGTGGGGGGGTGGGTCATGGTTAAGAGGGGAGGAGTATATTTACAGCTATCCATCCATCCATTTCCTACCGCTTATTCCCTTTGGGGCCACAAAGGGAACAGCTACAATCGGACAAGTCGCCACCTCATCGCAGTATGTGTAGAAATCTTTATTTATAATTGAATCGCTTGTTTATTTTTCAACACGTTTTTAGTTATTATTATATATTTTTTTCCAAATAGTTCAAGAAAGACCACAACAAATGAGCAATATTTTGCGCTGTCATACAATTTAATAAATCAGAAACTGATGACATAGTGCTGTATTTTACTTCTTTATCTTTTTTATTCAACCAAAAATGCTTTGCTCTGATTAAGGGGTACTTGAATTAAAAAAATGTTCACAGGGAGTACATCGCTGAAAAAAGGATGAGAACCACTGCTCTAAAAGCCGTAGATGTTATTGTCACATATGCATGTACAGTAGATGGGTTTAAGAGTGTCACAACATTGCTGTTTACGGCAGACAGACTGTTTTACGGTAGATGAAAACGTGACTGCTGTTGTTGTGTGTTGTTACCGCGCTGGGAGGACATCAATGAAACTGCCTAACAATAAACCCACATACGAAACCAAGAACTCGGCCTCGATCATTCTACAGTTATAACCTCATTAGGCAAAGACGCTGTTTTTTTTGTGGGGAAGCGGGCGTGAAAACATGATGTCCTCACTCAGGTCCGCATGGAGCTGGAGGGGGCGTGGCCTCCAGCTCCGCCTGAATTTCGGGAGAAAATTTGTCCCGGGAGGTTTTCAGGAGAGGCGCTGAATTTCGGGAGTTTCCCGGAAAATCCGGGAGGGTTGGCAGGTATGCTATGACAATAAATAGAAACACCAACGTATTGTTCAAGCAACAAAACACAACCATGAAGTGAAGGAACTGCCAGATGGAACACGGTCCAACGCCTTCTCACTGGAGGATAAAGAAAACACAATATTTTGCTCTCTCTTTCATTTACAGCAGCTTTCTCAAGGTCTTAACTGCGACCACAGAACACAATAATTTTTCTTCCTGTGTCCACTTCACTGGCTGTTTGTGTGAAGTTGTGTACACATAAAGGCGTGTAGCGATTGGGCCACACTTGATGGACTTTCAGGCTTAGAGATGCAGAGCATACAAGGTCGCCAGTAAAGCCCACACAGGTTTTCCTTTATTTCACTTTCAGGATTTAGGTTTGCGAGGTCGCTGTGTTGGATAACTTGTTCCATCATTATAAGAGAAAAACAGAAATAAATTAAAGCTGCAAGCAGCGTTGGTCGGGCCCGCCTTTGGCTGCTGCCCCCGAGACCCAAACCCGGATAAGCGGCAGAAGCATGGATAGTAACTACTATTATTATAGGGTATTGTGTGTGGAATTTTGAGGACAAAAAAGATTTAATTCCATTTTACATTGTCATTGTGTACTTTTAACCATAAGTGTCCCAATACTTTTGCCTAGTGTTAGTCCTAAGTGTCCCAATACTTTTATCCAGTGGTAGTAGCCATCTTGAGACAACAGCGGCGCAGGAGCATCAGCGCAGTTGATCTTTGAAGGGTCATAAAATCGAAACCGGAGCAGTAATCAAAACTCTTTCGATTACTTTTGTTCAGAAGGGTTCAAAGTCTCTCCTGTGCGAGTTTGAAGCCGAAACGACAAACGGGCTCAGAGGAGATAACGTTTGAAAAAAGGTGACGGGTGTTTACAAAATTTTTATTTTGAAGGGGTAATTTTTAACTTCCTGTTGATTTTTGCTGAAGGATGTCAATTATTAAAACGTTGGTCTAAGTGAGACCTACAGTGAGGTTTTTGTTTCATGTCTGTCCGACATTCCTACCGGAAGTTACAAGCAGTTTCATCTGTTTTCAATTCCTAAGAGCAGTTTTTTCTGTGTTTTATTCAAAAATTGCGATAGAGCGCAATTTTGAGTTTTGGGGTTTGGTTTTTTCACTAGATCGCAATTTTTGCCAGTCCTGATGTGTGTGTCAAGTTTGGTGAGTTTAGAAGCATTTTAAGGGGGTCAAATTACAGCTCAAAGAGGCAAAAATAGCATTTTTGGCGAACATTTTATTTTGAAGGGGTTTCTGCCAACTTTCTGTTGATTTTTGCTACAGACGTTTCTAATTGGAAATTTAGGTCTAAGTCACACCTACATAGAGGTTTTTGTTTCATGCCTCTACGAGATTGCTAGCGGAAGTTACAAGCAGTCTGTTTTTTGTTTCTTCCTAAGGGGCGCTAGCGCGCAATTTAGATTTTTGGGGTTTGGTTGCTTAATAAGTTGGGAAGGTTTGCCGCACTGACGTGTGTGTCAAATTTGGTGAGTTTTGAAGCATGTTAAGGGGGTCAAATTACAGCGCATAGGTGCGGAATAATAAAGAAAGAATAATAAAGAATAATAATAAAACGCACGAAAAACAATAGGTCCTTTGGCAATGGGCCATGGGGGCCCTAATATGGGTCTATGAGAGGAGATAGGCACCCAGGGGGATGGCGTCCATCATTCTCAATTTAAGTGTCTAATCACATGAGGCTCACTGATCAGCGACTGGACTGCAGATCAATACGATGTCACCTGAAGCATGTTCCCTCACAATAACCTCACAGACAACCACTCGCTTACACATTCATAGATTTTTTTTTTTGACCCCTTACAGTAGGGGTGTCAAACTCATTTCAGCTCAGGGGCCGCGTGGAGGAGAATCTGTGCCACACGCGGCCCGGACTATTTTATTTATTCATTTCATTTATTTCGGCAATCTTCACATAAAACAAAGAACAACAACAAAAAACGAAAAAAACAACAACACTCATTTGAGCAATGATTGAGCCGAAAGGGTGTAGGTTGAAGCAACGCTTATATAAACCTACCCCATCACAACAAGAACAAGGTTCAAAATATATAAAATCTAAAACATGCTTCACTTATATTACTTTTTTTTTTTTTAAACAATATATAAGCAACATATATGTAGCACACGTCTCATATACACAGTTTAACATTTAAATCAAACATATTCATTTGTACACTTATATATATATATATGTAGGTGTGTGAAAAATCACAAGACTATTTCATCTCTACAGAAGTGTTTCATGAGGGGTTCCCTCAATCATCAGGAGATTTTAATGGAAGCATTCACATACAATGGTTTATATAGGGCACAGAGTGGGTGGGTACAGGCAGGCGTAGGGGCGTGGTGATTGGCTCGTGTGTTACCCAGGAGGTGTTTCCGTCTGTGGCGGCATGTTGAAATGATTTCACTGCGCTTGTTGAGGGATGACAGATCTGGATGATATATAATAAACAGTTTCTCTTTTAAGCATAGGTTGCATCTTTTATTACCACTGTTGTAAGGTGTGCTGGATGCAAGAATGTGCCATGTTATTGAATATTCAACATTATTGTCTTTGAGGTTCCAAATGTGTTTGCTGAGTTCTGTAGGATTCCGCAAAGTCTGGTTTCTAAAGGAGGCGTTGTGATTATTCCATCTTGTTTTGAACGCTCCTTCGGTTAATCCTACGTACGTGTCGGATGTGTTAATGTCCTTGCGTGTTACCTTTGCTTGGTAAACGACTGATGTCTGTAAGCACCCTCCTCCGTATGTGAATGCTTCCATTAAAATCTCCTGATGATTGAGGGAACCCCTCATGAAACAGTTCTGTAGAGACGAAGTAGTCATGTAATTTTTCACACACCTACATGCTGCGCTCTACCACGGTATCGAGCACTATTCTCTGGATAATCCAATCAAGATATATATATATATATTATATATACATATATATATTATATATACACAATTTATTTAAATTACATATAAAGTGGTAATATATACATTTTAATATAACCAAATGTATAATTATGAAATCATAAATTGTATTTATATACATATTATATATTATTGTCTTTCTAAAACAATGTTTGCTCTTCTTTCTTATATTTACCAATGATAAATGATTTAAAAAGCTTTTTAAACTAGTTTATGTTGGTGCTGTGTTTTATTTCATCCTTTAAACAGTTCCATATTTTAACCCCTGCTATTGTTATACTCATTCGTTTCTGCGTTGTTCTACAATATTGGATCTTAAAAAGTAGTTCTCCTCTTAAATTATAATTCCCTTCTCTCTGTAAAAATCTTCTCTGTTAAAATTAATGGCATTAAAACTAAAACATAAAGACAACTTCAGATTGTTTTCTTTGTCTTATTCTGGTCAAAATTGGAACAAACACATTCTGAAATAGTTACTACAAAATATATACATCAAAGAAAAGAAAAAAAAACGGCAGCGGCAATGTTTGGATCCATAAAGGAAATTAAAAAATGAAAGAATGTTTATAACTGAATACATATGCATAAAAATGTGTTTTCTTTTGTATTTAAAAAAAAAAAAAAAGTAACTTTTATGACACAAAATAGAATATGAGATATAACAGGATAATGCATACATTTATCATTTGTTTACAAAACGGTTGCAAAAAAGTGGCATCCCATTTGTAAGACTTGATGGGGTCCCTGGGACCCAATTTTTCAAATTTCTAGCGCCAACACAGATATAAGCATATAATTGTGTTGTATTTATTTATTTTTTGTTTGTTTTATGAATTAACTGACGTTTATGACAACCTTTTTTCTCTTTTCCAAAACACAATATAAAATGTGAGCTCTTACAGGATAATGCATACATTTATCATTTGTTTATAAAACGGTTACAAAAATTGGGACCCCAAAAAATGTACTGTGGGACCCCATTTTTATTAACTAATGGGGTCCCTGGAATCCCATTTTGAAAATTCTTAGCACCAACTCTAATATATGCATAAAAATTTTAAATATTTATTTGTTTTTTATATATTTTTTATGAATTAACTAACCTTTATGACAACAACCTTTTTCCAAAACACAACATAGAATGTGAGCTCTTATAGGATAATGCATACATTTATCTTTTGTTTACAAAACGGTTACAAAAATTAGGACCCCAAAAAATGTTTTGTGGGGCCCCATTTTTATTAATTAATGGGGTCCCTGGGATCCCATTTTGAAAATTCCTAGCACCAACTCTGATATATGCATAAAAATGTGATTTATTTATTTATTTTTTATATTTATTTAACGAATTGACTAACCTTTATGACAACATTTTTCCAAAATACAATATAGAATGTGAGCTCTTACAGGAAAAAGCATACATTTATCATTTGTTTACAAAACGGTTACACAAAAGTGGGACCACAAAAAAATGTACTGTGGGACCCCATTTTTATTAACTAATGGGGTCCCTGGAATCCCATTTTGAAAATTCTTAGCACCAACTCTGATATATGCATAAAAATTTCAAATATTTATTTGTTTTTTATATATTTTTTATGAATTAACTAACCTTTATGACAACAACCTTTTTCCAAAACACAATATAGACTGTGAGCTCTTATAGGATAATGCATACATTTATCATTTGTTTACAAAACGGTTACAAAAATTAGGACCCCCAAAAAATGTTTTGTGGGGCCCCATTTTTATTAATTAATGGGGTCCCTGGGATCCCATTTTGAAAATTCCTAGCACCAACTCTGATATATGCATAAAAATGTGATTTATTTATTTATTTTTTATATTTATTTAACGAATTGACTAACCTTTATGACAACATTTTTCCAAAATACAATATAGAATGTGAGCTCTTACAGGAAAAAGCATACATTTATCATTTGTTTACAAAACGGTTACACAAAAGTGGGACCACAAAAAAATGTACTGTGGGACCCCATTTTTATTAACTAATGGGGTCCCTGGAATCCCATTTTGAAAATTCTGAGCACCAACTCTGATATATGCATAAACATTTCAAATATTTATTTGTTTTTTATATATTTTTTATGAATTAACTAACCTTTATGACAACAACCTTTTTCCAAAACACAATATAAAATGTGAGTTCTTACAGGATAATGCATACATTTATCATTTGTTTACTAAACGGTTACAAAAATTAGGACCCCAAAAAATGTTTTGTGGGGCCCCATTTTTATTAATTAATGGGGTCCCTGGGATCCCATTTTGAAAATTTCTAGCGCCAACTCTGATATATGCATAAAAATGTGTTTTATTTTATTTATTTTTTCATAATTTTTTAATAAATTAACTAACCTTTATGACAACAACCTTTTTCCAAAACACAATATAGACTGTGAGCTCTTACAGGATAATGCATACATTTATCATTTGTTTACAAAACGGTTACAAAAATTAGGACCCCAAAAAATGTTTTGTAGGGGCCCCATTTTTAATAATTAATGGGGTCCCTGATTCCCATTTTGAAAATTCCTAGCGCCAACTCTGATATATGCATAAAAATGTGTTTTATTTATTTATTTTTTCATAATTTTTTAATAAATTAACTAACCTTGATGACAACAACCTTTTTCCAAAACACAATATAAAATGTGAGCTCTTACAGGATAATGCATACATTTAACATTTGTTTATAAAACGGTTACAAAAATTAGGACCCCAAAAATTGTACTGTGGGACCCCATTTTTATTAACTAATGCGGTCCCTGGAATCCCATTTTGAAAATTCTTAGCACCAACTCTGATATATGCATAAAAATGTTAAATATTTATTAGTTTTTTATATATTTTTTATGAATTAACTAACCTTTATGACAACAACCTTTTTCCAAAACACAATATAGAATGTGAGCTCTTACAGGATAATGCATACATTTATCTTTTGTTTACAAAACGGTTACAAAAATTAGGACCCCAAAAAATGTTTTGTGGGGCCCCATTTTTATTAATTAATGGGGTCCCTGGGATCCCATTTTGAAAATTTCTAGCGCCAACTCTGATATATGCATAAAAATGTGTTTTATTTTATTTATTTTTTCATAATTTTTTAATAAATTAACTAACCTTTATGACAACAACCTTTTTCCAAAACACAATATAGAATGTGAGCTCTTACAGGATAATGCATACATTTTATCATTTGTTTACAAAACGGTTACAAAAATTAGGACCCCAAAAAATGTTTTGTGGGGCCCCATTTTTATTAATTAATGGGGTCCCTGGGATCCCATTTTGAAAATTCCTAGCGCCAACACTGACATATGCATAAAAATGTGTTTTATTTATTTATTTTTTTCATCATTTTTTAATAAATTAACTAACGTTTATGACAACAACCTTTTTCCAAAATACAATATAAAATGTGAGCTCTTACAGAATAATGCATACATTTATTATTTGTTTACTAAACGGTTACAAAAATTGGGACCCCAAAAAATTTTACTCTGGCACCCCATTTTTATTAATTAATGGGGTCCCTGGGGTCCCATTTTGAAAATTCCTAGCGCCAACATTGATATATGCATAAAAATGTGTTTTATTTATTTATTTTTTTATATATTTTGAATGAATTAACTAATGTTTATGACAATATTTTTCCAAAACACAATATAGAATGTGAGATACAACAGGATAATGCATACATTTATCATTTGTTTACAAAACGGTTACACAAAAATGGGACCCCAAAAATTTACTGGTGGACCCCATTTTTATGACTTGATGGGGTCCCTGGGATCCCATTTTGAAAATTCCTTGCGCCAACACTGATATATATGTATAAAAATGTGTTTTATTTCATTAATTTTATTTTAATGAATTAACTAACGTGTATGACAATCTTTTTCCAAAAGACAATATAGAATGGGAGATATAACAGGATAATGCATACATTTATCATTTGTTTTCAAAACAGTTACAAAAAAGTGGGACCCCGAAAATTTACTGTGGGACCCCATTTCTATGACTTCATGGGGTACCTGGGATCCCGTCAAGGCAGCTGTGGCCTGCGGGCCGGATGTAATACTAATCAAATATCATCCCGGGGGCCATAGATCATTCATTTACTGGCCCGCGGGCCTTGACTTTGACACTCCTGTTCTAGACCAGAAAATCACTTCATATTCTCTACTGTTCGCTATTTTTTACAATATCTGAGTTATTGTGCAGGACTATGGGGAAATAACTACAAAATTACAAAAAAGATCAGATAGAATACGAACGTTGGACTTAGAGAACATTCAAATTCACTGAATTGAAAATACTGAAATTCCACGACATAGTGACTTTGCAAATATCTAAAATGATGCACAAAGCAAACTGCAATTTGCTACCCAAGAATATACAACAATTCTTCTCAGTGAAAGAGGATAAATGTAATCTTAGGCCCCGATTATCCAGGGTAAATCGCACCGAGTCTTATCCCTGTCCACACACAACAATGCCACCATTTATGACCACTCTCCCCTTTGTCCGCTTTTTCCCACTCCAGACTAGGCCCCCTTAGGAGCTCAGTCTAAATTGTATTTTTTTGCTCATCTTCTTCCCCAGCGTTTTACATTTTTCCCACCTTTTACGGGGCGCCTCGTGGCGACCCATCAGCGCTCCTGTTCTGTAACCCCGCACATTGTTTGTTTGTCTAATCTTGAACGTTTTTTTGCTTAAAACATAGTTCTGTCGTACTTGTTGCAGTGCAATAAAGACCTATCCTATCCTATCCTATCCTGTCCTGTGTTGCCCTCAAATAGTATCTTCATGTTGTCATAGTGGCCTAGTGGTTAGAGCATGGGTGTCAAACTCTGGCCCATCGTGTAATTTAATTTGGCCCTTGAGTCAATATCAATTTAGCATTAGAGCTGGCCCGCCGGTGTTATACAGCGTCGGTAACACCGCAATTGCAGCTAATACTCATACTTGCCAATCGCCCTTATTTTCCCGGTAAACTCCCGAAGTTCAGGGCCCCTCCCAAAAATCTCCCGGGGCAACCATTCTCCCGAATTTCTACCGATTTCCACCCGGACAACAATATTGGGGGCGTGCATTTAAGGCACTGCCTTTAGCGTTCTCTACAACCTGTCGTCACATAATATTTGTGGCTTTTACATACACACAAAATTGGATTCCAGGGACCCCACAAGTGAATGTAAGACATACTTGGTCAACAGCCATATAGGTCACACTGAGGGTGGCCGTATAAACAACTTTAGCACTGTTACAAATATGCGCCACACTGTGAACCCACACCAAACAAGAATGACAAACACATTTTGGGTGAACATCCGCACCGTAACACAACAGAACAAATACCCAGAACCCCTTGCAGCACTAAGGGAAACTGGACGGCGTGGCGCGGTGGGAGAGTGGCCGTGCGCAACCCGAGGGTCCCTGGTTCAAATCCCACCTAGTACCAACCTCGTCACGTCCGTTGTGTCCTGAGCAAGACACTTCACCCTTGCTCCTGATGGGTGCTGGTTGGCGCCTTGCATGGCAGCTCCCTCCATCAGTGTGTGAATGGGTAAATGTGGAAGTAGTGTCAAAGCGCTTTGAGTACCTTGAAGGTAGAAAAGCGCTACACAAGTACAACCCATTTATTTATTCCAGCAAACTGACCAATAATTAACGTTTTATTCATGCATTTTCTCTTACTACTTCAAGGCTTGAATGTTTGGTTCATTCATTATTATTTTATTTTCAAATTTATTATTAGCCTGTGGAAAAAATATCTATATGAAACCTCAGAAGATTGCAAATAGAAAAAAAAGGTATAACATTTTTATTTAAATTTGATTTTATATTTTTTTAATGATTATTATTATTATTTGGAAGTGGATTTTGCATGTCACTATAGTTATATAAGCCTTGCTTGTTCAATATTTAATGCAAACTTGTCTGGGTCCCTATTAAAAGGTTCATTTGTTCAACCTTGGCCCGCGGCTTTGTTCAGTTTTAAATTTTGACACCCCTGGGTTCGAGTGTCCGCCCTGAGATGGGTAGGTCGTGAGTTCAAACCCCGGCCAAGTCATACCAAGGACTATGAAAATGGGACTCATTACTTCCCTGCTTGGCACTCAGCATCAAGGATTGGAATTGGGGGTTAACCTCCAACAATGATTCCCGGGCGCGGCCACTGCTGCTGCTCACTGCTCCCCTCACCTCCCAGGAGGTGATGAAGGGTAAAATGCAGAGAATAGTTCAACCAAACCTAGTGTGTGTGTGTGTGTGTGTGTGACAATCATGGGTACTTTAACTTAAAGCAACTGAAAATGGAGATACCACACATAAGATCAAATGTAAAAAAAAAAGAAAGAAAAGTGCCTCCGTTTTAAAACGTTCAAGAAGTGCTCCTAGGCCCTTAAATTGGACAGAAGGGAAGAATGCACCTTATCCTCCGTTGGCACGCTGTCACTCTCTTGTGCCGCTTTCATTTGGCCTCTGAAAGAAAATGGTTTCTCTGATAATGGCGCTCGGTGTCAGGTGCTTTCCCCTGCATTTAAAAAGGAGAATTACTAGCTCTTGGAGGTTGGCTCGGAGAGAGGCCAGTACACACGCTTAGAGGTCTGGCTTTTGCCGCTGTCACGCACTTGAAGGCAGAGAAGATAAAACTAGGGAAAATAATAAAAAAAAATTAAAAAAAACAGCACTTTGGTTTGTTTTGTTTACGCCAGCATGGAGTCCAGCTGACGGTGAACAGGTTTTTAAAGGGGGAACATTATCACCAGACCAACACCTGAATAAGTTTTTTAACTCGTTTAAGTCGGGGTCCACCTTAATCAATTCATGAGACATGCAAATATAAATTAAAAACACAGAGGACATAAGTAAAGGACGTTAAACGAGATCAAATCTACCTACAAACGAGGCATAATGATGCAATATGTACATACAGCTAGCCTAAATAGCATGTTAGCATCGATTGAAGCATTTAAGTCTCACCTTAAAACTCATTTGTATACTCTAGCCTTTAAATAGACCTCCGTTTTAGACCAGTTGATCTGCCGCTTCTTTTCTTTTTCTCCTCTGTCCCCCCCCGTCCCTTGTAGAGGGGGTCCAGTCCGATAACCATGGATGAAGTACTGGCTGTCCAGAGTCGGGACCCAGGATGGACCGCTCGTCTGTGTATCGGTTGGGACATCTCTATGATGCTGATCCGACTCCGCTTGGGATGGTTTCCTTTGGACGGAAACCAGCCGTTTTGAACTGAACTCTCGCGGCTGTCTTGGAGCCACTATGGATTGAACTTTCACAGTATCATGTTAGACCCGCTCAACATCCATTGCTTTCGGACCCCTAGGTGTGGGGGGGGGGGGGGGGGGCACCCCTGAATTGAACAAAGTAAAGCAGCAGCATCAGGTGGAGCTTTTGTAACACGACTGTCCGTCTGATTAATGCTTATTTTTCCCTGCTTGCTGAAAGTGCACATTTACCCAGAAAGTGAAGTTAAAAAATTTGAAAATCTGGAACACATTAAGTGCTTTCATTTTAGGCCTAAAAACAACTTATGAAACACAGACACACACATGGCTGTGGCTGCAGGATTAGGTCCCTGCATTATGCAGATGATGTGGTCCTGATGGCTATGCAAAGCGAAAGCCATTAATCAACAACATCCAGAAACGCTGCCGGCATCTCTGTGCCCGGGATCATCTAAGATGGACTGATGCAAAGTGGAAAAGAGTTCTGTGGTCTGACGAGTCCACATTTCAAATTGTTTTTGGAAATATTCGACATCGTGCCACCCGGACCAAAGGGGAAGCGAACCATCCCGACTGTTATCGACGCAAAGTTCAAAAACCAGAATCTGTAATGGTTTGGGGGTGCATTAGTGCCCAAGGCATGGGTAACTTACACATCTGTGAAGGCACCATTAATGCTGAAAGGTACATACAGGTTTTGGAACAACATATGCTGCCATCTTTTTCACGGACGCCCCTGCTTATTTTAGCAAGACATTGCCAAGCCACATTCAGCACGTGTTACAACAGCGTGGCTTTGTAAACAAAGAGTGCGGGTACTTTCCTGGCCCGCCTGCAGTCCAGACCTGTCTCCCATCATAAATTTGTGGCACATTATGAAGCGTAAAATATGAAAACGGAGACCCCGGACTGTTGAACGACTGAAGCTCTACACAAAACAAGAATGACAAAGAATTCCACTTTCAAAGCTTCAACAATTAGTTTCCTCAGTTCCCAAACGTTTATTGAGTGTTGTTAAAAGAAAAGGTGATGTAACACAGTGGTGAACATGCCCTTTCCCAACTACTTTGGCACATATTGCAGCCATTAAGTTCTAAGTTAATTATTATTTGCAAAAAAATATATATAATTTATGAGTTTGAACATCAAATATCTTGTCTTTGTAGTGCATTTAACTGAATATGGGTTGAAAATGATTTGCAAATCATTGTGTTCCTTTTATATTTACATCTAACACAATTCCCCAACTCATATGACCCGAGAGCTTTTGTTGTTGTTTCATGAATTCTATCGACCTGCACGGGCTGAGACAGAGACAGGGTTCTTCAACACGGGCAAGCTTGATCAATACGTATTTTTGAAAAAGGCTTGTAATATTACTGTGGCTTAGGGAGACAAGGATTAATTGAACGTTAGAGCTAGGACGTAAATGCACCACATGGAAGGCCCCTGGAAGCGTTTTGTTTTTAAACCAAAAATGGGTGTGTGATGAGGAGGTGAAATAGTGATGATGACTTGGAAACGAGTGATGAATTGATGGCTGGCAGGTGAGGTGAGCAAAGAACAATTTGGGGGGTGGGGGGGGGGGGGTTGAATGAGTGCTGATGTGTTCATGAGGAGCAAACTAACACACAAGAACATGGAAGCCCACAGAAAATAAAGGCCGCGGCATCGTTTAGGAATTTGTTAACAAACAGGACTGTTTGCATAATAAATGACTTGACATTTGAAACTCCATTTGAAAAGCACAATCAAGTTCAGACCAGTGCTGTCCCGATACCAATATTTTGGTACTGGTACCTTGTGGACTTGGAGAAGGCATTGGACCGTGTCCCTCGGGAAGTCCTGTGGGGAGTGCTCAGAGAGTATGGGGTATCGGACTGTCTTATTGTGGCGGTCCGCTCCCTGTATGATCAGTGTCAGAACTTGGTCCGCATTGCTGGCAGTAAGTCGAACACATTTCCAGTGAGGGTTGGACTCCGCCAAGGCTGTCCTTTGTCACCCATTCTGTTCATAACTTTTATGGACAGAATTTCTAGGCACAGTCAAGGCGTTGAGGGGTTCCGGTTTGGTGACCACAGGATTAGGTCTCTGCTTTTTGCAGATGATGTGGTCCTGATGGCTTCATCTGACCGGGATCTTCAGCTCTCACTGGATCGGTTCGCAGCCGAGTGTGAAGCGACCGGAATGAGAATCAGCACCTCCAAGTCCGAGTCCATGGTTCTCGCCCGGAAAAGGGTGGAGTGCCATCTCCGGGTTGGGGAGGAGACCCTGCCCCAAGTGGAGGAGTTCAAGTACCTAGGAGTCTTGTTCACGAGTGAGGGAAGAGTGGATGGTGAGATCGACAGGCGGATCGGTGCGGCGTCTTCAGTAATGCGGACGTTGTATCGATCCGTTGTGGTGATGAAGGAGCTGAGCCGGAAGGCAAAGCTCTCAATTTACCGGTCGATCTACATTCCCATCCTCACCTATGGTCATGAGCTTTGAGTCATGACCGAAAGGATAAGATCACGGGTACAAGCGGCCCAAATGAGTTTGGGTCTCTCCCTTAGAGATAGGGTGAGAAGCTCTGCCATCCGGGAGGAACTCAAAGTAAAGCCGCTGCTCCTCCACATGGAGAGGAGCCAGATGAGGTGGTTCGGGCATCTGGTCAGGATGCCACCCGAACGCCTCCCTAGGGAGGTGTTTAGGGCACGTCCAACCGGTAGGAGGCCACGAGGAAGACCCAGGACACGTTGGGAAGACTATGTCTCCCGGCTGGCCTGGGAACGCCTCGGGATCCCCCGGGAAGAGCTAGACGAAGTGGCTGGGGAGAGGGAAGTCTGGGTTTCCCTGCTTAGGCTGTTGCCCCCGCGACCCGACCTCAGATAAGCGGAAGAAGATGGATGGATGGATGGTACTGGTACCAAAATGATTTCGATACTTTTTTGGTACTTTTCGAAATACAGTGGACCACCAAAAAATTGCTTTATTGGCAGCACCGTGGTACAGGGGTTAGTGCATGTGCCTCACAATACGAAGGTCCTTTGTTCAATCCCTCACTCGGGGTCTTCCTGTGTGGAGTTTGCATGTTCTCCCCGTGAATGCGTGGGTTCCCTCCGGGTACTCCGGCTTCCTCCCACCTCCAAAGACATGCACCTGGGGATAGGTTGATTGGCAACACTAAATGTTCCCTAGTGTGTGAATGTTGTCTGTCTATCTGTGTTGGCCCTGCGATGAGGTGGCGACTTGTCCAGGGTGTACCCCGCCTTCCGCTCGAATGCAGCTGAGATAGGCTCCTGCACCTCCTGCGACCCTGAATGGGACAAGCGGAAGAAATGGATGGATGGCTGGCTTTATTTTACCAACAAATCTTAGGGTACATGAAACATATGTTTATTATTGCAAGTTTGTCCTTAAATAAAATAGTGAACATACAAGACAACTTGTCTTTTATTAGTAAGGAAGCAAAAAAAGGCTCCTAATTTAGCTTCTGACATGTGCAGTAACATATTGTGTCGTTTATCATTCTATTATTTCAGGGGTGTCAAACTCAAATACAGAGTGGGCCAAAATTTAAAACTGAACAAAGCCGCGGGCCAAAGTTGAACAAAGTAACCTTTTAATAGGGACCCAAACAAGTTTTGCATTGAATATTGAACACGCAAGGCTTATATAACTTTATAGTGACATGCAAAATCCAGTTTCAAATAATAATAATATTAATAATAAAAAATCAATGGCATATCAAATAAAATTCAAATACACATTTAATGCCTCTTTTCTATTTGCAGCCTTCTGAGGTAAATATCAAAATATATTGTAGCGTCCCGAAAGACTTAGTGCTGCAAGGGGTTCTGGGTATTTGTTCTGTTGTGTTTATGTTATGTTACAGTGCAGATGTTCTCCCAAAATGTGTTTGTCATTCTTGTTTGGTGTGAGTTCACAGTGTGGCGCATATTTGTAACAGTGTTAACGTTGTTGATACGGCCACCCTCAGTGTGACCTGTACGGCTGTTGACCAAGTATGCCTTGCATTCAATTATGTGTGTGTAACAGCCGCAAAAATTATGCGAGTTTGTATGGAGAAAATGCGGACATGACGACAGGTTGTAGAGAATGCTAAAGGCAGTGCCTTTAAGGCACGCCCTCAATATTGTTCTCCGGGTGGAAATCAGGCGAATGCTTGCCCCGGGAGATTTTCGGGAGGGGCACTGAACTTCGGGAGGATTGGCAAGTGTAATAACGGCGGGCCAGCTGTAATGTTAATTTGATATTGCCTCAAGGGCCAAATTAAATTACACGGCGGGCCAGAGTTTGACACCCATGAATTATTTTGTCAAAAAATATTAAAGACAAGTGGTAAAAAGTGAATTATAAAAAATTGTTCATTTATTGTTAAAATCTGCTAAATTTCTCTTTCAACATGTTCTAGCCACACATCTGTTAACATGTATTAATCACTTATTATTTTGTTGTTTGATACTTTACATAAGTTGGTAGAGAAGGCCAGTAAAGTGGTGGGAGTGGAGCTGGGCTCTCTGGCGGTGGTGTCAGAGAGGAGAAGTCTCACCAAACTCCTAGCCATTATGGACCAAACCTACCACCCACTACACTCGGACCTTGCGGAGAGAATGAGCACATTCAGTGGAAGGCTCAGACTCCCAAAATGTAACACGGAACGACACAGGAGGTCCTTCATACTGACAGCCATCAGACTGTATAATGTATATGTTCCTTGACTGCACTTAAATGTAGAATATATGTAGAATATACTTATACTATTCATATATTATATATATATAATATATATTATTTATTATTGTTATTGTCTATTGTGAGCGAACTGTGGTGCTGAATTTCCCCCAGGGATCAATAAAGTACTTTCTATTCTCTTCTATTAGTTTTGGACGATACCGCAAATTTGCGGTGTCGATCCGATACCAAGTCGTTACAAGATCATACATTTGTCATATTCAAAGTCCTCATGTGTCCAGTGACATATTTCCTGAGTTTATAAACATAATATATATTTAAAAAAAAAGAAAAAAGTTGTAATGCCAAAAAATATCGACATAATCATAGTAGTATCGACGAGATACGCTACTGTACTTGGTATCATTACAATGGATGTTAGATGTAGATCCACCAATGGCGTTTGTTTACATTTTGACTTATGTTCCTTGACTGCACTTAAATGTAGAATGTATGTAGAATATACTTATACTATTCATATATTATATATGCATATATATATATATATATATATATATATATATATATATATATATATATATATATATAAAATATATGTTATATTTTATTTATTATTATAATTGTCTATTGTGAGCGAACTGTGGTGCTGAATTTCCCCCAGGGATCAATAAAGTACTTTCTATTCTCTTCTATTAGTTTTGGACGATACTAAGTCGTTACAGGATCATACATTGGTCATATTCAAAGTCCTCATGTGTCCAGTGACATATTTCCTGAGTTTAGAAACATAATATATATTTTAAAAAAAAGAAAAAAGTTGTGATGCAAAAATATCGACATAATCATAGTAGTATCGACGAGATACGCTACTGTACTTGGTATCATTACAATGGATGTTAGATGTAGATCCACCAATGGCGTTTGTTTACATTTTGACATATGTTCCTTGACTGCACTTAAATGTAGAATGTATGTAGAATATACTTATACTATTCATATATTATATATGTATATATATATATATATATATATATATATATATATATATATATATATATATATATGTATAAAATATATGTTATATTTTATTTATTATTATAATTGTCTATTGTGAGCGAACTGTGGTGCTGAATTTCCCCCAGGGATCAATAAAGTACTTTCTATTCTCTTCTATTAGTTTTGGACGATACTAAGTCGTTACAGGATCATACATTGGTCATATTCAAAGTCCTCATGTGTCCACTGACATATTTCCTGAGTTTAGAAACATAATATATATTTTAAAAAAAAGAAAAAAGTTGTGATGCAAAAATATAGACATAATCATAGTAGTATCGACGAGATACGCTACTGTACTTGGTATCATTACAATGGATGTTAGATGTAGATCCACCAATGGCGTTTGTTTACATTTTGACATATGTTCCTTGACTGCACTTAAATGTAGAATGTATGTAGAATATACTTATACTATTCATATATTATATATATATATATATATATATATTTATATATATATATATATATATATATATATATATATATATATATATACATATAAAATATATGTTATATATTATTTATTATTATTATTGTCTATTGTGAGCGAACTGTGGTGCTGAATTTCCCCCAGGGATCAATAAAGTACTTTCTATTCTCTTCTATTAGTTTTGGACGATACCGCAAATTTTTAACAATCAAGAAAAAAAGCACACAGTTTGTATAACACAGAGTCTCGGAAAACTGGCGTGCACAAGCGATCCCTCAGAAAGCTGGCGTGCACATCACTTGTGCACGCCAGCTTTCTGAGACTCTTATTTTGTTAGCGCAGGCAGCATGAAGCAGGACTTTTATTGTGAAGATAGGAAATGTGCAGTCGGCCTTTAGAGTTTTGACGGAAGGGACGGCGCGAAAGTCTGTTGAAATAAAAAGTGTTTCTCGCCTTCCTCTCGGTCATTTTTTCATAATAATGAACTGGCAGCAGCCAGCGTCATCTCACAAGACCCTCGGGTGCCGTGAATGTCAATCAAGCAAGCTACGGAATTTGCCGCCAATGTTTTTCTTGTAAAGTGTATGGAAGCTGGATGAATTAGATGCCAAAAACCAACCACTTTCATGTGGTATTGTACAGAAAGGACAACTTTTTTTCTCCTCCATTTGAAAATGTGGGCGTTATCATCATTACTGTCTGATTCCAATCAATGCAAGTCATCAGAATCAGGTAATACACCAACTTATATTCTTGTCTTTGTGAAAGAAAGACATCTATATGTGTTACACATGCTTGTATTATCATTAAACACATTTAACTTGTTTACAAAAATGTCTCTTTCATAAATAAATAAATATAAATGATACATATAAATGAGGTAGATCCCCTCGAGTTGGTCAATTGAAAAGTAGCTCGCCTGCAGAAAAAGTGTGGGCACCCCTGGTGTAAAGGATACCTCTGCATATTTCTATAACGCAATCAGTCTGCCTGGCGCCCCTTGGGTGGATGAAACAAGACGGTGTCTTTTTGTCCACCGAGCTGCTTGGTTGAATATTGATGCCCTTTTGAGCTGTTTTAGACCCTTGTTTTGTTCGGCTGGAAGGTTGCCACTGACCGGCCGCAGCATCCCGGTGGGAGCATTGTGAACATCCCCAGAGGTCTCAACCAGCTCACTTACATGACAGCTGACGAGAGCCCTTGTTTGATGGCTGAAGGTTTAATGCACTTGTCAGTCACAAAGCCTACAGGGCGAAGAGTTGAGATATATTTAATGGCGCGGTATCTTCTTATCACTGAATCTACTTACAAGCTCACAGAAACCATGTATACCTCAAGGATAAAATACCGTATTTCCTTGAATTACCGCCAGGACGCTAATTATTTTAAAACCACTTCTCACTCCGGCGCTTACCAAAGGCATGCGGTAAATTTAGGCCTGCGCTTAAAAAATTGAGTTTGATGTAAGGATACCATCATGGAAAGCATATTTAATAAAAATATCTTTATTATGGTCTTACCTTTGCTTATAAATGAAGTCCATGTGCAGCTCCTTCTGATCAAAATCATCAATAACTTGTTTTATAGAAGTCTTCCTTATCTTTCTTCAGTTTTAAAAGTCTCTCTGTCTCGATGGAGATCTTCCTTTAGTACAGGGGTCGGGAACCTTTTTGGCTGAGAGAGCCATGAAAGCCAAATATTTAAAAATGTATTTCCGTAAGAGCCATATAATATTTTTATAACACTGAACACAACTAAACGCGTGCATTTTTAAGTAAGACCAACATTTCTAGAGTATAATAGGTCTCTCCCTTTTTAGACCAGTTGATCTGCCGTTTCTCTTCTTTTTCTTCTATGTCCCACTCTCCCTTGTGGAGGGAGTCCGGTCCGATCCGGTGGCCATGTACTGCTCGCCTGTGTATCGGCTGAGGACATCTCTGCGCTGCTGATCCGCCTCCGCTTGGGATGGTTTCCTACTGGCTCCGCTGTGAACGGTACTCTCGCTGCTGTGTTGGATCCGCTTTGGACTGGACTCTCGCGACTGTGTTGGATCCATTATGGATTGATCTTTCACAGTATCATGTTCTCATAGTCATTATTGTCACCGACGTCCCACTGGGTGTGAGTTTTCCTTGCCCTTATGTGGGCCTACCGAGAATGTCGTAGTGGTTTGTGCAGCCCTTTGAGACACTAGTGATTTAGGGCTATATAAGTAAACATTGATTGATTGATTGATTATTCTTTGTAATAACATTGTTATTCTGAAGCTAACTGTGGTGTCCCAGGACCGGCCTTGAAATCAGCGACAGGTGCGTAGATGGCCCACCTGGGCCTTGTTATCTAATTACCTGTCGCTCTGTTATAAGCAGCAGCCAGGAGGAGAGACGGGGTGGAGGCTGTAGCCAGAGCGCGAGCGAGAGAGAAAAATACAATTGCTGGAAAGCAACTGAGAGACTTATTGAAAAATAAAACAATAATGTAACCCTGAAACAGGCTCTCATGTCGGTGCTTGGTGGTCTGAAGAACCCCCAGGAGGACAAGCCCCACACTAACCAATAATAAATAAATTACTACTTACCATTAACGCAACTTATTGAACATTAAAAAGCAGGAGAATGTTTTATATTTTGAACGTTATTTTTAACACTGTGATTGCTAGCGGAATTATTCATTACTTATCGTGTTAAGCAACGTCAGCTCAGATTTATCCGAGAGCCAGATGCAGTCATCAAAAGAGCCACATCTGGCTCTAGAGCCATAGGTTCCCTACCCCTGCTTTAGTACCTCCTGCTTCGATTGAAAGTCCAGTTTAGAAAACTGTTTTATTTTAGATATGTAATCCTCCATGTTAAAAGTGCAAGCGAGAGGAAAAACTAAAGGATCGCTGCTTGTTGTCACTTCTTCTGCAGCCGAGTAGTCGCAAGAAGGATCACTAGCGCCCTCTACCACCAGGAGGCGGGAGTCATTTAATGACTCATATTTGACACACGCAGCTACGGTATATTAATAAAACATAGCTACTTACTGCTCTTTTTAGCATATTCAATAGCTTGGACCTTAAATCCTACTGAATAGCTCTTAATCATCTTCCCTTTATGCGATTTCAAATGATTGAAATCAGCCTCCTCCATTTTGAAAATGATGACAGGTGAAGTGTCACTCGTGACGTGGCGAGTTTGACCCGGTGGAAATTCTAGGCATATGCTAATTATTTTGCGAAACGAGTTTGACCCGGCGGAAATTCGAGACATGCGCTGATAAAAATAATATTTTGCGAAACGAGCTTGACCTGGCGTTAGTCCTGAGCCGGCGGTAATGCTAACCATGCGCTAACTATTTTGCAAAACGAGTTCGACCCGGCAGTAATTCTAGGCAGGTGCATACTATATACCCGGCGGCAATTCAAGGAAATGCGGTATGCTCTCGCGTCTTACAGCTTGTGTCCTCTCTGACTTCTTCTTGATAATTTTGTAGCTCTTCCGCGGAGGGTGAATAGGAATTCTCTTGCAAGCTGCTAGAGGGCAGTGTTTCCCTGAGTGAGCAACCACAAATCTTCTTCCTGTGTGGAGTAGCTATAAATAATGGTGACCGAAGATACGTCCACATTGTTGTTGGACCTGGGACTTATCATTTGGAAGCAACGGGCCCTTTCATTGGACATATTTCTCTGAAACCGGAGAAGATGTGGGCTGTGGAAATACTTACCAACACTCCTGAATTTTCCGGGAGACTACCGTATTTCAGAGCCTCTCCTGAAAATCTCCCTGGACAACCATTCTCCTGAATTTCTCCCAATTTCCAACCGGACCTGAGTGAGGACAGCCTGTACTCATGTTCACTTTTGCCGGCCCATGTCACGTTATATCATCTACTTCTTTTTGGAGGTCGATGCGCAACTGCACACACAACAAGAAGGAGACTATTATATATGTCTCCGTTACCCATAAGTTCATCTATAACCCATAAAGTAGGCAGGGACAGAGCTAGCCGGCTTTTTAACACACTGACACACAACATCCGGATTCCTATCATGCATTGCTTCAAAACTACGGCAAGTAGTAATGTCCAGAAAAAGATAGTAACAGAGAATAGGACGAGGATGGACAATTCAACCCTAAACTCATTTATTTCCTGCACATGAAATGTCATAGATGCTGCCCATACCTATGCTCCTTCAAAGTCTTTGCTACTGGCTCTAAAGTATTGCAATTTCAAATTCAACAATGAGTAGAGAGGAGTGTTATGTGTGTGTATGTGTGTAAATAAATGAACACTGACATTCAAGTATATATATATATATATACATATATATATATGTATATATATATATATATATATATATATATATATATATATATATATATATATATATATATATATATATATATATATATATATATGTATGTCTTGATTGGATTATCCAGAGAATAGTGCTCGATACCGTGGTAGAGCGCAATATGTATGTGGGAAAAAAATCACAAGACTACTTCATCTCTACAGATCTGTTTCATGAGGGGTTCCCTCAATCATCAGGAGATTTTTTTTTTCATCTCCTGATGATTGAGGGAACCCCTCATGAAACAGATCTGTAGAGATGAAGTAGTCTTGTGATTTTTTTCCCACACCTATATATATATATATATATATATATATATATATATATATATATATATATATATATATATATATATATATATATTAGGGCTGCAAATCTTTGGATGTCCCACAATTCGATTCAATATCGATTATTGGGGTCGCGATTCGATTATAAATTGATTTTTTCGATTCAATGCGATTCTCGATTCAAAATCAATATTTTTCAGATTCAAAACGATTCTGTATTCATTCAATACATAGATTTCAGCAGGATCTACCCCAGTCTGCTGACATGCTAGCAGAGTAGTAGATTTAAAAAAAAAAAGCTTTTATAATTGCAAAGGACAATGTTTTATCAACTGATTGTAACAACATAAATTTGTTATAACTATTAAACGAACCAAAAATATGACTTATTTTATCTTTGTGAAAATATTGGACACAGTGTGTTGTCCAGCTTATGAGATGCCATGCAAGTGTAAGCCACTGTGACACTATTGTTCTTTTTTTATATTTTTATAAATGTCTAATGATAATGTCAATGAGGGATTTTTAATCACTGCTATGTTAAAATTATAACTAATATTGATACTGTTGTTGATAATATTCATTTTTGTTTCACTACTTTTGTTTTGTTTTGTGTGGTGTTTGTGTCTTCTCTCAATTGCTCTGTTTATTGCAGTTCTGAGTGTTGCTGGGTCAGGTTCGGTTTTGGAACTGGATTGCATTGTTATGGTATTGCTGTGTAGCGGTTTGTTGGATTGATTAAAGAAATAATAATAAAATAAATAAATAAATAAATGAATGTGAGTGTGAATGTTGTCTGTCTATCTGTGTTGGCCCTGCGATGAGGTGGCGACTTGTCCAGGGTGTACCCCGCCTTCCGCCCGATTGTAGCTGAGATAGGCGCCAGCGTCCCTCGCAACCCCAAAAGGGAATACGCGGTAGAAAATGGATGGATGGATGAAATAAAAAATACATCAATTAAGAAAAAAAGAGAATCGAATCTGAATCGCACAACATGAGAATCGCGATTCTTATTCGAATCAATTTTTTCTCACACCTCTAATATATATATATGTATATATATATATATATATATATATATATATATATATATATATATATATATAAGAAACACCGTATTTCCTTGAATTGGGGCATATAGTATGCGCCTGCCTTGAATTACTGCCGGGTCAAACTCGCTTCCCAACATAATTAGCGCATGCTTAGTATTACCGCCTGGTCAAACCCGTGACACTTCCCCTGTCATCATTTTCAAAATGGAGGAGGCTGATTTCAATACCGGTAGTTTGAAATTGCATAAAGGGAAGAAGATTAAGAGCTATTCAGTAGGATTAAAGGTCCAAGCTTACATCACACTGAAATTTTTTTACTGCATGCCTTTGGTAAGTGCCGGAGTGAGAAGAGGTTTTAAAATAATTAGCGCATGCTTACTTTTACCGCATGTCTTTGGTAAGTGCTGGAGTGAGAAGAGGTTTTAAATTAATTAGCGCCCCGGCGGAAATTCAAGGAAATACGGTACTTGAATTTCGGTGAATTCTAGCAATAAATATACTCGTCCCTCCTTAACCCCGCCCCCCGGCCCGCCACGCCCACCACAACCCCCAATCTACTGAATTCGGAGGTCTCAAGGTTGGCAAGTATGGCTGTGGACCCCCAAAACAAGTCAAAGCAGAGGAAAGGTGGTAAGGAAAAGGCTGAAAATAATGAACAGTCGTAGTACCTAAAGCCACAAGCATATTGCGTTTTGCGACCAGGTTCGTAATTTGGAATACTTAAGGTACCACTGTACTAAAAAAGACCACCAGTCCCAACACTGTGATCTGGGTCGCCGCAGACGCCAAGCCTGATTTTTTTTGGAGATGCGCGCAATGGGAGCATATTTCAGTTTTATGTTTTCCAATGACTTTATTATACATGCCTGCACTTTTAATCAAATTTGTCTGTTTGCAGGGTTATGCAGAAACATCCTTTAACCGTGCTTCAATCCATCGGCACAGTTAAGTTTGTTGCAAACTCGCACGGCTGCGGAAGTTGTGACCCCAGGATGCAGGAACCTGGAGATCGCTGTGCAGGTAAGAGTTTTTTTAATAAACTCAAAACAAGGAGAAGCAGTCATGCACTCAGAGGTCCTAAACACAATCCATCCATTTTTTCCATTTTCTACCGCTTATTCCCTTTTAGGGTCGCGGGGGGCGCTGGCACCTATCTCAGCTACAATCGGGCGGAAGGCGGGGTACACCCTGGACAAGTCGCCACCTCATCGCAGGGCCAACACAGATAGACAGACAACATTCAGACACTAGGGACCATTTTTAGTGTTGCCAATCAACCTATCCCCAGGTGCATGTCTTTGGAGGTGGGAGGAAGCCGGAGTACCCGGAGGGAACCCACGTATTCACGGGGAGAACATGCAAACTCCACACAGAAAGATCCCGAGCCTGGATTTGAACCCAGGACTGCAAGACCTTTGTATTGTGAGGCAGACGCACTAACCCCTCATCCACCGTGAAGCCCCTAAATCAATCCACTTTATTTATATAGCACTTTTAAACAACAATAACATTTCCAAAGTGCTGCACAGCCATGTTAAAAACATGGGGCGGCATAGCTCAGTTGGTAGAGCGGCCGTGCCAGCAACTTGAGAGTTGCAGGTTCGATTCCCGCTTGTGCCATCCTAGTTACTGCCGTTGTGTCCTTGGGCAAGACACTTTACCCACCTGCTCCCAGTGCCACCCACACTGGTTTAAATGTAACTTAGATATTGGGTTTCACTATGTAAAGCGCTTTGAGTCACCTGAGAAAAGCGCTATATAAATATAATTCACTTCACTACTTGAAGGTATGTCAAGGGGTACGTGAGATTTGAAGAAAAAAAAAATAGTAAAAAAAAAAATAAATAAAATAAGAATAGATATATATACATATTATGCTCCACCAATGACTGAATAAAAACAAAAAATAAATACATATAAAACCAATAAAAACAATATAAAAACAAATATGATAAAAAACTATTTTAAAGGGTAAAATCAATTAAAACAGTAAAATAGAAATCAAAGTGTATAAAAAACACAGAGGACCACACAACTCACGTAGTGTTAAAAGCCAAAGAATAAAAGTGGGTCTTAAGACAATCACCATCAACCTCGAGCACTGAAGAACAGGCGAGGCGGGCATGAATTGGCAACTGCCACCAGGTGTGCCGGGCTGCCAATCAGGGACAGGTGCGGGAAACGAGCGCTCGGGGGAAGACAAGCAGGAAATGGAACAAAAGTAAGAGCGCCAACAGGAAACGAACAACAAACAAGGAAAAACAAACAGAAATGAAGGGACAAATCGTCACAAACGTTCTACTTCCAATAGGTAGAAGTGTGGAGGAGTCATCGGATTCCAGTTCCATTCATCCGACACACAGCAATACACTTAGAGCTCAAACTGGCTGGGGGGAATCTACCATCAATCAATCAATCAATCAATCAATCAATCAATCAATCAATCAATCAATGTTTATTAATATAGCCCTAAATCACAAGTGTCTCAAAGGGCTGCACAAGCCACAACCACAACCTCGGTTCGGATGCCACATCAGGGCAAGGAGAAACTCAACCCAGTGGGATGAAAATGAGAAACCTTGGAGAGGACCGCTGATGTGGGTGAGCCCCACCCCCCTCTAGGGGAGACCGGTGCAATGGACGATGAGTGGATCTAGCATAATTGTCAGGCTTCTCACTGGCAGTTTGTTTGTGTTTTAGTTTCTCCTCTTTGTGTTTAGTATATCCTGTCAGCACTCTTATTTTGATGACCATGGATGAAGTACTGACTGTCCAGAGTCGAGACCCAGGATGGACCGCTCTTCGGGACCCAGGATGGACCGCTCGCCTGTATCGGTTGGGGGCATCTCTACGCTGCTGATCCGCTTGAGATGGTTTCCTGTGGACGGGACTCTCACTGCTGTCTTGGAGCCACTATGGATTGAACTTTCACAGTATCATGTTAGACCCGCTCGACATCCATTGCTTTCGGTCCCCTAGAGGGGGGGGGTTGCCCACATCTGAGGTCCTCTCCAAGGTTTCTCATAGTCAGCATTGTCACTGGCGTCCCACTGGATGTGAATTCTCCCTGCCCACTGGGTGTGAGTTTTCCTTGCCCTTTTGTGGGTTCTTCCGACGATGTTGTAGTCGTAATGATTTGTGCAGTCCTTTGAGACATTTGTGATTTGGGGCTATATAAATAAACATTGATTGATTGATTTTGGTTCAGCTTCCTGTTTGTCTCCCTGAGTGCTTTGTTTCCCCTCAGCTGGGGCTGATTGACACCTGGCCACACCTGATGTCAATCAGCCAGTTCCTATTTTACCTCCTTTGTTCCTCCAGTCAGTGCTGGATTATTGTCGCTCTTGTGTCGTTGCTACCTGTCGTGATTTGTCGATGTCATCATTACAGCTACTACCTGTCGTGCTACTATTTATCTTTGTCGTCGCAGCGGTAAGCTGTTCCTGTTAGCTATTTGTAGTTTGTTTTCTTCTAGCTTTTTGGTTTCGTGTTTTCATGTTAGCCATTAGCTGTTGACAGTTTTTTTTGTTTCCAGCTAGATACCTGTTAGCTTCCACGCTAGGCCTTTTGTTTGTTATCCGCCCAGGTGCGCACTTTTTTTTGTACCCTTTGGTTTTGTGCTAGTTTTTTGTATTAAAACCATGTTTTCTCACTCCATGCCTGCCTCCATCTATGCAACTTTGGGGTTAGTCAACAACAAACGTTGACAATAATATTCTGAAAGTCCAGTCCATAGTGGATCTAGTTAATAGTGTGAGAGTCCAGTCCATAGTGAAACTAACATAATATTGAGAGTCCAGTCCATAGTGGATCTAACATAATATTGAGAGTCCAGTCCATAGTGGATCTAACATAATAGTGAGAGTCCAGTCCATAGTGGATCTAACATAGTAGTGAGAGTCCAGTCCATAGTGAATCTAACATAGTAGTGAGAGTCCAGTCCATAGTGGATCTAACATAATAGTGAGAGTCCAGTCCATAGTGGATCTAACATAGTAGTGAGAGTCCAGTCCATAGTGGATCTAACATAATAGTGAGAGTCCAGTCCAAAATGGATCTAACATAATAGTGAGAGTCCAGTCCATAGTGGATCTAACATAATAGTGTGAGAGTCCAGTCCATAGTGGATCTAACATAATAGTGAGAGTCCAGTCCATAGTGGATCTAACATAATAGTGAGAGTCCAGTTCATAGTGGATCTAACATAATAGTGAGAGTCCAGTCCATAGTGGATCTAACATAATAGTGAGAGTCCAGTCCATAGTGGATCTAACATAATAGTGAGAGTCCAGTCCATAGTGGATCTAACATAATAGTGAGAGTCCAGTCCATAGTGGATCTAACATAATAGTGAGAGTCCAGTCCATAGTGGATCTAACATAATAGTGAGAGTCTAGTCCATAGTGGATCTAACATAATAGTGAGAGTCCAGTCCATAGTGGATCTAACATAATAGTGAGAGTCCAGTCCATAGTGGATCTAACATAATAGTGAGAGTCCAGTCCATAGTGGATCCAACATAGTAGTGAGAGTCCAGTCCATAGTGGATCTAACATAAAAGTGAGAGTCCAGTCCATAGTGGATCTAACATAATAGTGAGAGTCCAGTCCATAGTGGATCTAACACAATAGTGAGAGTCCAGTCCATAGTGGATCTAACATAATAGTGAGAGTCCAGTCCATTATAGAATTAACATAATAGTGAGAGTCCAGTCCGTAGTGGATCTAACATAATAGTGAGAGTCCAGTCCATAGTGGATCTAACATAATAGTGAGTCCAGTCCATAGTGGATCTAACATAATAGTGAGTCCAGTCCATAGTGGATCTAACATAATAGTGAGTCCAGTCCATAGTGGATCAAACATAATAGACAGAGTCCAGTCCATAGTGGATCTAACATAATAGTGAGAGTCCAGTCCATAGTGGATCTAACTTAATAGTGTGAGAGTCCAGTCCATAGTGGATCTAACATAATAGACAGAGTCCAGTCCATAGTGGATCTAACATAATAGTGAGAGTCCAGTCCATAGTGGATCTAACATAGTAGTGAGAGTCCAGTCCATAGTGGATCTAACATAATAGTGAGAGTCCAGTCCAGAGTGGATCTAACATAATAGTGAGAGTCCAGTCCATAGTGGATCGAACATAGTAGTGAGAGTCCAGTCCATAGTGGATCTAACATAATAGTGAGAGTCCAGTCCATAGTGGATCTAACATAATAGTGAGAGTCCAGTCCATAGTGGATCTAACATAATAGTGAGTGTCCAGTCCATAGTGGATCTAACATAATAGTGAGAGTCCAGTCCATAGGGGATCTAACATAATAGTGAGAGTCCAGTCCATAGTGGATCTAACATAATAGTGAGAGTCTAGTCCATAGTGGATCAATCATAATAGTGAGAGTCCAGTCCATAGTGGATCTAACATAATAGTGAGAGTTCAGTCCATAGTGGATCTAACATAGTAGTGAGAGTCCAGTCCATAGTGGATCTAACATAATAGTGAGAGTCTAGTCCATAGTGGATCTAACATAATAGTGAGAGTCCAGTCCATAGTGGATCTAACATAATAGTGAGAGTCCAGTCCATAGTGGATCTAACATAATAGTGTGAGAGTCCAGTCCATAGTGGATCTAACATAGTAGTGAGAGTCCAATCCATAGTGGATCTAAGATAGTAGTGGGAGTCCAGTCCATAGTGGATCTAACATAATAGTGAGAGTCCAGTCCATAGTGGATCTAACATAATAGTGAGAGTCCAGTCCATAGTGGATCTAACATAGTAGTGAGAGTCCAGTCCATTGTGGATCCAACATAATAGTGAAAGTCCAGTCCATAGTGGATCTAACATAATAGTGAGAGTCCAGTCCATAGTGGATCTAACATAATAGTGAGAGTCCAGTCCATAGTGGATCTAACATAGTAGTGAGAGTCCAGTCCATAGTGGATCTAACATAGTAGTGAGAGTCCAGTCCATAGAGGATCTAACATAATAGTGAGAGTCCAGTCCATAGTGGATCTAACATAATAGTGTGAGAGTCCAGTCCATAGTGGAACTTAAATAATAGTGAGAGTCCAGTCCATAGTGGATCTAACATAATAGTGAGAGTCCAGTCCATAGTGGATCTAACATAGTAGTGAGAGTCCAATCCATAGTGGATCTAAGATAGTAGTGAGAGTCCAGTCCATAGTGGATCTAACATAATAGTGTGAGAGTCCAGTCCATAGTGGATCTAACAATGGGGGACTTGATTGATTGATACTTTTATTATTAGATTGCACAGTACAATACATATTCTGTACAATTGACCACTTAACGTTGACACCCCAATAAGTTTTTCAACTTGTTTTAATTCGGGGTCCACGTTAATCAATTCATGAGCAGAGCAGAAAGGAAAAGAAACGGCAGATCAACTCTACTGGGAGCCATTTCAGTTTTGAATACACGACTTTAAATGACTTTATCCAAGCAAGAGTCTACATCCAATAAAGGTTCAGTTTGCTGGAAAACTCGGAAAGTGGATCAGCCATTTATAAATCTTTGTCTTGTCTTTGAATCGATGCTTTACTTTTTGTCTGCAGGGAGTTTTTCCTTCAATTCTGAGGGTTTTTTTTTTATTTGTATTTTTTTATGGTGGTATTCAATATGAAGAAAGCAGAAGTTGAACAAATGTACGACTGCAATGAACTCCTCAACTTCCTACTCAGTAGAATTGGAGAAGCACTCATGAGAGGTTGCTGCGTTCCTGTGGCGGGTTGGCCGGGTCACTAACATTTTTCAATGATCCACAGAAGTCTAGTTTTTTTTTTTTTGTACGCTCAATCCCGAGGGGAGTCAAATAAAACTTGTTCTCTGGGAATGATGACATTATTAGCATAGGAAATAAGACACAGCTGTAAAAGTTAAAAGCCTACTGAAACAAGATGTTCTTATTCAAACGGGGATAGCAGCTCCATTCTATGTCTCATACTTCATCATTTTGCAATATTGCCATATTTTTGCTGAAAGGATTTAGTAGAGAACATCCACGATATCGCTAATAAAAAAGCCTTGCCTGTATCAGAAGTAGCAGACGATGTGTGCGTGACATCACGGGTTGTAGGGCTCCTCACATCCTCACATTGTTTACAATCAAGTGCAATTCGCACCAAGAAAGCGACAAGCTCCCCATTAATTTGAGCGAGGATAAGAGATTTGTGGATGAGGAAAATTAGAGGGAAGCGCAAAAAAAAAGAAAAAAAAAAAAGAAAAGGCGACAGCTCCAGGCGACGGCAGTGTGAGCGATTCAGATGTTATTAGACAAATTTACTAGGATATTTCTGGAAAATCCCTTATCTGCTTATCGTCGGGACCCAGGATGGACCGCTCGCCTGTATCGGTTGGGGACATCTCTACGCTGCTGATCCGCCTCCGCTTGAGATGGTCTCCTGTGGACGGGACTCTCGCTGCTGTCTTGGATCCGCTTGAACTGAACTCTCGCGGCTGTGTTGGAGCCACTATGGATTGAACTTTCACAGTATCATGTTAGACCCGCTCGACATCCATTGCTTTCGGTCCCCTAGAGGGGGGTGGGGGTTGCCCACATCTGAGGTCCTCTCCAAGGTTTCTCATAGTCAGCATTGTCACTGGCGTCCCACTGGATGTGAATTCTCCCTGCCCACTGGGTGTGAGTTTTCCTTGCCCTTTTGTGGGTTCTTCCGAGGATGTTGTAGTCGTAATGGTTTGTGCAGTCCTTTGAGACATTTGTGATTTGGGGCTATATAAATAAACATTGATTGATTGATTGATTGATCGTGTTAATAGTGTTTTAGTGAGATTGTAAAGTCATACCTGAAAGTCGGAGGGCTGCGGTGAACGCCAGTGTCTCTGAGAGAAGCCGGAGCCAAGATCACAGCTGCCTTTTTGACAGCTGCAAGAGGAGGTCGCAAAATCCACTCAAGAGCCGACTTAATATCACAATTTTCCCATCCAAAAACTTGCTGGTTGACGTAGAGAAACATGTTCGCTTGACCGCTCTGTGTTAAAGCTTCACAACAAACAAAGAAACACAGGCTGTGTCTCGGTTGCTAAAGGCAGCTGCAATCCACCGCTTTCCACCAACAGCATTCTTCTTTGACGTCTTCAAGTTGCAAAAGGTTCAGCAACACGGATTTCCAAATTACTGTGTAATGATGCGATGAAAAGAGACGACTTTTAGCCGTAAGTGGTGCCGGGCTAATATGTCCGCGACAACCCGAGACGTCACAAATCATCATAAGCGTCATCATTCCGCGACGTTTTCAACAGGAAACTCCCTGGGAAATTTAAAATTTGAATTTTGTAAACTAAATCGGCCGTATTGGCATGTGTTGCAATGTTAATATTTCATCATTGATATATAAACTATCAGACTGTGTGGTGGCTAGTAGTGGCTTTCAGTAGGCCTTTAAAGGGGAACATTATCACAATTTCAAAAGGGTTAAAAACAATAAAAATCAGTTCCCAGTGGCTTTTTGTATTTTTTGAATTTTTTTTCAAAATTTTACCAGTCCCGGAATATCCCTAAAAAAAGCTTTAAAGTGCTTGATTTTCGCTATTTGCGATGCGACTATCCATTTCCCTGTGACGTCATACAGTGCTGCCAATGTAAACAAACAATGGCGAATAGCACAGCAAGATATAGCGACATTAGCTCGGATTCAGACTCGGATTTCAGCGACTTAAGCGATTCAACAGATTACACATGTATTGAAACAGATGGTTGGAGTATGAAAGTATTGAAGAAGAAACTGAAGCTATTGAGCGAATAGCTATTGACGCTATTCATAGCCATAGCATGGCCGAATAGCTGCGTTAGCGTCGCCGGTAAAATGTGCGGACCAAACGATCAGGACTTTCGCATCTCGTGACACTGGAGCAACTTAAATCCGTCGATTGGTAAGTGTTTGTTTCGCATTAAATGTGGGTGGAAGGAAACGTAATATAGTTGCAAATGCATCTGCAGGTTATCCATACATCTCTGTGCCATGTCTGCCTTAACACCGCCGGTAAATAGCATGTTAGCATAGATTAGCATAGCATGTTAGCATCGATTAGCATAGCATGTTAGCATCGATTAGCTGGCAGTCACGCCGCAACCAAATAAGTCTGATTAGCACATAAGTCAACATCAACAAAACTCACCTTTGTGATTTCGTTGACTTTATCGTTGCAAATGCATCTGCAGGTTATCCATACATCTCTGTGCCATGTCTGCTTTAGCACCGCCGGTAAATAGCATGTTAGCATAGATTAGCATAGCATGTTAGCATCGATTAGCTGGCAGTCGCGCCGCAACCAAATATGTCTGATTAGCACATAAGTCAACATCAACAAAACTCACCTTTGTGATTTCGTTGACTTTATCGTTGCAAATGCATCTGCAGGTTATCCATACATCTCTGTGCCATGTCTGCCTTAGCACCGCCGGTAAATAGCATGTTAGCATCGATTAGCGTATCATGTTAGCATCGATTAGCTGGCAGTCACACCGCAACCAAATATGTCTGATTAGCACATAAGTCAACATCAACAAAACTCACCTTTGTGATTTCGTTGACTTTATCGTTGCAAATGCATCTGCAGGTTATCCATACATCTCTGTGCCATGTCTGTCATCGCCGGTAAATCAATGGGTAAAAAGCAGAGGCTGGCGACGCATGGGCGTTTATCACAACTCTCTCGCTCTCTCTGTCTCTGCCCCTCCCTCACCAATGCTGCTGCGCACACAATTTTTTGTTTTGTTTTTAACCCCTTCATCACCCTGAAAATACATTGAAAATACATGCAACCCTAATTTAAAATGCGGGACATTTGAGGCATTTAAGAAACTCCACCCGGACAGCCCGGCAAAAGAGGACATATACGGTGAAAAGAGGAGGTATGGTCAGTCTATCGTAGCCCGGTCGCTGCTAGCATGCTGTTTTTTTGTTTTTTTTGATTGATTGAAACTTTTATTAGTAGATTGCACAGTACAGTTCATATTCCGTAGAATTGACCACTAAATGGTAACACCCGAATAATTTTTTCAACTTTTTTATGTCGGGGTTTACGTAAATCATTTCATAGTGCCTCGGTGTGCATTGTTTACACAACATGCGGTGCACTACTTAATATGTCCGTGTGGAACTCGTTCGGTACACCTCCGAACCGAACCGAAACCCCCGTACCGAAACGGTTTAATAAAAAATACCCCTACTTCTCACTATTCTTGACTTCTTGAACATGTGTGGTAGAAAACGGAGGGATGGATAAAAATGCATGAGAATGTTTTATATTATTAACGTTATATTTAAGACTGATTAAAAGCGGAATTATTCTTTACTTATTGTGTTAAGCATCTGAGAGCCAGATGCAGTCATCAAAAGAGCCACGTCTGGCTCTAGAGCCATAGGTTCCCTACCCCTGGCTTAGAACCTTCTTAAGAGCAGGGCAAAGATGCACAATCACCCCTCATGAGCCGAGATTTATTCTTTTCATACATCCCCTTGAAACTTTCCCTTCCAAATATGCACATTTTAGTCATTGTTGAGTATTTCCACACATCACTGTGAGAACTGTTCCTCTCCCACTTGTCAATATCCCAAGTAGACAGGATAAAACTAATGTAATTTCATGCCACAGTCAGGCAATAAATCCTCCCTTTGAGAGGAAGCGGTAGTTTTTTTTCTCTCTCACTCCGCAAGTGCTGATTTATTCTGATGTTTTATGTAAAATAGATTTTCTAAGTAATTGATGAATATTTTGTTCTTAGACCTCTCTAAAAACACCAACGATGGATCAGGTGATAAATTCTGACTCGCAGGGATTTAAAGGGGAATTGCACTTTTTTCCGGAATCGTTCACAATCCCTATGATAGACGAAAAGACAAATTTTTTTTTCAAATTTTTATTCTAAAATGTAAAAATGGAATAGTTCTGGGTGGCTAACAATGCAGCTAAAGTTAAAGTTAAAAATCAAAGTACCAATAGAATAGAACAGAAAGTACTTTATTGATCCCTGGGGGAAATTCAGCACCACAGTTCGCTCACAATAGACAATAATAATAATAAATAAAATATAACATATATTATATATAATATATGAATAATATAAATGAGAAATAAATGGGTTGTACTTGTATAGCGCTTTTCTACCTTCAAAGTACTCAAAGCGCTTTGACACTGCTTCCACATTCACACACACATTCACACACAGATGGAGGGAGCTGCCATGCAAGGCGCCAACCAGCACCCATCAGGAGCAAGGGTGAAGTGTCTTGCTCAGGACACAACGGACGTGACGAGGTTGGTACTAGGTGGGATTTGAACCAGGGACCCTCGGGTTGCGCACGGCCACATATAAATATATTCTACATATATTCTACATTTAAGTGCAGTCAAGGAAGGAACATATACATTATACAGTCTGATGGCTGTCAGTATGAAGGACCTCCTGTGTCGTTCCGTGTTGCACTTAGGGAGTCTGAGGCTGCTATTGTCTTTTTTTTTATTGTCTTGGTTTGATTATCTGAAAATAATTATTGTGGCTTGGGGGGGGGGGGGGGGGGGCTTGAGTCCTGGGGGGCATGGCATAAACTTTGGACGGCTGTGACAGATGTTATCTATTGAGCAATATCATTTTTTGTAATAATTAATCATGGTATCATGGGGAGCACTCGGTCCACTTTTGCCCTGAGTGGGAGAAGCTTGATGGCGCGGCGCTTCCTGTCTGCACCTGGAAGCCTTCCCCGACATCCTTCGTCGAGAGTGACGCTTCCGGGAAGACGGCATGGCTTCATCTTCGGACCAAATGGACTCTATTGGCACCAGTTTTCATTCTGGGCCCCACATCATGTCTTTCTGCCCCATGGAGGAATAGCGCAGCGTTTCTTCGCCTCGTCCAATCCTCCTGCGAAGAAGCTATTCAGCTGGGAACTTGGTTTTGGATTGGTTTTGCTTCTACCACGCAAAGGATGATTGGCACGAGCAAGACGAGAGTGTGAGTACATGTTTGTTTATTTAAATACTAAATACAAAAATAAACAAACTAAGGGCGCTCACAAGGAGGTACAAAACTTGGCTACAAAAATACAAACAGAAAAACAAAACACCTGCTCGATGGCATGAAAGACAATGAACTATAAACTTAAACTTGCACTGTGGCAGAGCTATGAACAACTAAAAAAAAAAAAAACGCTTACTGTGGCCGAAACAAGGGGCACGGATAGCAAGGTGCGTAGCAGGTAATCGTGGGTGCGTGAAGGCATGAAGGCAAGCACAAGCAAAGTTCCCAAACTGATGGACAGAAAGAAAAATCCTTAAATACTGGCTGTGGTAATTAGTAACAGGTGTGAGAGGCTGAGGATCGGGGCATGATTAGAAGGACCAGGTGGAAACTAATGGGTTGACATGGTAACAAAAGCAAACCAGGAAGTGCAAAACGGAACAAGAGTCCAGAAAACGAAACAAAACGTGATCAAACATAAAACCACATTCACAGGCATAACAACCACAACCATACTTTAGATTAGATTAGATAGTACTTTATTTATTCCGTCAGGAGAGTTCTTTCAGGAAAATTAAAATTTTCAGCACAATCCCATTCAAGATCAGACAAACATTACAGGGAGACAGAACAGGATCGCTGACGGGTCTGCCGGCTTCCAGCGCCCCTTACAAAAAAGGTGAGATACAGGTAAGCAAGGGTGGGGGAATGGTAGAAACAAAATAGAAGATTAAAATAAAATAAAAAAATCGGTCTTAGCCTGGGCCCTGGAGAGGGGGTGCAGACTGAGGCCAAGGGAAAAAAACAACTCATAGCCATGGTACACATCCCTCTTCCATGTGTGTAAGAGGGAAACATCAAACATCAAAGAACACAGAGGACATTAAAGACATTAAAGCAGCAGATACAAGCAGACACTTCTACATACAGCTATGAATAAAAAGTAAAAGAAACATATCCACTGTGGTGGCCTCTGCGGTGTTCCACGCCATCGTCCGCTGGGGTGGAGGGAGCATGGCCAGAGACAGGAGCAGACCCAACAAAGCAACCAAGACAGCCGACTCCACTCTCGGCCAGTGTCCAGTCCGCATGGATGAGCGAGGATACGTCCAAGGTGACTGAGGTGTCCGACACCTGCTCACCCAGTCAAGACACCGCGAAGCCTCTCCGTCCCAGCGCTCAGTGTTAGCTCCGCAGCCCTGTCCCCTCATCCGCATCTCCTCCAGTCCCTCCAAACCGACTCTGGTGTGGCAGACACCCAGCAGCTGGTCTCCATGACCAAAAGGCTCCCGGGAGGCAGATCCAAAAGTCCACAAAAAAAGCACCACAGAGGTCACGAAAGTGCCACCCCTTGTCACACAGTCCCAAAGGGTCCCGGACCAAAAGGCAAAAAAATATAATAAGACATGAAAACAAGAGGGAAACACAAAAGGATGACACAAGAGCACAGAGCTCCTGCCAACAGCAGCCACTACAGCAGCGCCATCTTGACGGTAGGTATGGTGTTCCTGGGATTAAAGGCCTCACCTTTTCTCCTCAATGCATTGCTGGTATTGTGGCCCAACAGCTCAATTTTTTTGTTTCCTCTGATATCTCATGGACAAAGATAAGACCTTCTGGAGTAAAGTTCTGTGGTCAGATGAAACAAAAATGTAGCTGTTTAGCCAGATTCACCTGTTTTTTTGTTGGTTGTTGTTTTGATCTCGTTCTGTCTCCTTTAAAAAAGTAGTATTTGTTGACTATACCTTACACCGTTTTCCTCCGGTGGGTATTGCTGCCTCCACCATTCACTTGACATTTGAGACAGGCATGACATTTGTAAAGACCAGTACAGTGTAGGCAATTTTGATTGCAGATTGGGTTAGGTTCGGTTACTTCATTAGTACCCGAAGGTAAACTTGTTTTATAGCCAGCAAGATCAAGATATCCATTAAACATACATGCACTAAAGACGCTGAGATCATTATCCATGCGTTTGTTACGTCTCGTCTCGATTACTGTAACATATTATTTTCGGGTCTCCCCATGTCTAGCATTAAAAAAAATTACAGTTGGTACAAAATGCGGCTGCTAGACTTTTGACAAGAACAAGAAAGTTTGATCATATTACGCCTGTACTGTATATACCTTTATATACATATATACATACATATATACCTATACTGTATATACCTTTATATACATATATACATACATATATACCTATACTGTATATACCTTTATATACATATATACATACATATATACCTATACTGTATATACCTTTATATACATATATACATACATATATACCTATACTGTATATACCTTTATATACATATATACATACATATATACCTATACTGTATATACCTTTATATACATATATACATACATATATACCTATACTGTATATACCTTTATATACATATATACATACATATATACCTATACTGTATATACCTTTATATACACATATACATACATATATACCTATACTGGCTCACCTGCACTGGCTTCCTGTGCACTTAAGATGTGACTTTAAGGTTTTACTACTTACGTATAAAATACTACACGGTCTAGCTCCATCCTATCTTGCCGATTGTATTGTACCATATGTCCCGGCAAGAAATCTGCGTTCAAAAGACTCCGGCTTATTAGTGATTCCTAGAGCCCAAAAAATGTCTGCGGGCTATAGAGCGTTTTTCGTTCGGGCTCCAGTACTCTGGAATGCCCTCCCGGTAACAGTTCGAGATGCTACCTCAGTAGAAGCATTTAAGTCTCACCTTAAAACTCATTTGTATACTCTAGCCTTTAAATAGACCTCCTTTTTAGACCAGTTGATCTGCCGCTTCTTTTCTTTCTCCTATGTCCCCCCCTCCCTTGTGGAGGGGGTCCGGTCCGATGACCATGGATGAAGTACTGGCTGTCCAGAGTCGAGACCCAGGATGGACCGCTCGTCGGGACCCAGGATGGACCGCTCGCCTGTATCGGTTGGGGACATCTCTACGCTGCTGATCCGCCTCCGCTTGAGATGGTCTCCTGTGGACGGGACTCTCGCTGCTGTCTTGGATCCGCTTGAACTAAACTCTCGCGGCTGTGTTGGAGCCACTATGGATTGAACTTTCACAGTATCATGTTAGACCCGCTCGACATCCATTGCTTTCGGTCCCCTAGAGGGGGGGTTGCCCGCATCTGAGGTCCTCTCCAAGGTTTCTCATAGTCAGCATTGTCACTGGCGTCCCACTGGATGTGAATTCTCCCTGCCCACTGAGTGTGAGTTTTCCTTGCCCTTTTGTGGGTACTTCCGAGGATGTTGTAGTCGTAATGATTTGTGCAGTCCTTTGAGACATTTGTGATTTGGGGCTGTATAAATAAACATTGATTGATTGATTGATTGATTGATTGATAAGTGAATGCAAATCATACTTGGTCAACAGCCATACAAGTCACACTGAGGATGGCCGTAGAAACAACTGTAACACTGTTACAAATATGTGCCACGCTGTGAACCCACACCAAACAAGAATGACAAACACATTTTGGGAGAACATCCACACCGTAACACAACATAAACACAACAGAAGAAATACCCAGAACCCCAGCACCCCACTAACTTTCCCACGCCACCACCATACCCCACTCCCTAGCTTGTTCAATATTCAATGCAAAACCTGTTTGGGTCCTCTTAAAAGGTTCATTTGTTCAACTTTGGCCCGCGGCTTTGTTCAGTTTTAAATATTGGCCCACTCTGTGTTTGAGTTTGACACCCCTGATGTAGAGAGTGTTTTTCCTGAAGTCAAAGATCAGTTCCTTGGAATACTGTAATATTAACACACGGGAAACAAATTGTTCAATATTTTTTTGTCTATGTATGAAATAAAGTTAACAAAGTAAAATTTTATTTGGTTTTATTACGATCCCATGATCATTTAGAATAACGTTGACCTCAAAATGCTGAGGATCGAACCATCGTATTATGCTGATAGTATATATTTGTACCATGAATTGATTAACGTGAACCCCGACTTAAAAACGTTGAAAAACGTATTCGGGTGTTACCGTTTAGTGGTCAATTGTACGGAATATGTACTGTACTGTGCAATCTACTAATAAAACTTTCAATCAATCAATCAATCAATCAATCGTTCTCTGTAAACCATTACCCAGAGATTAACAGAAAGAAGGTTTAATTTGTTTTCTTATTCTGTTAAAAGGGAGAGCTGAGGAATATTTTCGGTGTCATAAAACTTTATGCACGAGCCTCTTCTTGTTTTGATTTATTCTTTCTTTTACTTGTTTGTGATTCATTGTGATTATAGTTTGTAGGCCACTGGTGGTGTACTGATTCATCGATATATTGATTTATATTTCTAAGATTCAACTATATCAATCTGTGTTTAGCAAGTTTGCCTTCCGGAAGATAAGTATCGTTCAAACATTGTTTCAAAAGGAAATTGCTCGATTTTATCAACACTAGGAAAAAGGAAAACATTGGATTGAAGAATGTCAGACTGTGTATGAAGTTTTTACACTTTTAATGATAAGGAGGTTAAACATTATTCAAGTCTGCCTGCCCGTCTGTGGCGCCCTCAGTCAGCCAAACTGGAATGGCAGATACCTGCGGTGGCTGAGAAAAGGTCACAGCAAATACAAACAGCACTAGACCTTATCATGAATAAAAAAACAAAACAACTTTCATGCACAGCACAATTGCAAAAGCCACAACAAATACAAATGACAACACGATAATACAAAGCCGCAACATAAGAGACGCGATGGACACCACGGAAATGACAGCAGAGCAAGTTCAAGCGGCGGACTGACTTCCTGTTGATAGTACATTAGTTTTATTAAAAATATTCTTTTGTTATTTATGACTGAAATGTTTCCAATTTTGTTCATCACCAAAATTTGTCCACTGTCACTTACAGTTGTGATCAAAATTATTCAACCCCCCCACAATTTTGGTGTTTTAGCAAGTTGGACATTTATTCTGTATTTTGTTTATAGTCATATCAAATAAAGATGTGTCAAATAGACAAATGCAACTTAAATTGTAACACTGTATTTTACAAAATACCAAAAAAGGACATTTTTCTTAATATCTCATTGACAAAATGATTCAACCCCCTAGTTCCATGCATCTTTAGTACTTAGTAGAACACCCTTTGGCAGTACTGACATCCTTCAAAGGTGATACATAAGCTTCTTGCAAGCATCTACAGGTATTTTAGTCCATTCTTCTTGGGCAAAGGCCTCCAGTTCATTCATATTCTTGGGCTTGCGTGCTGCAACTGCCTTCTTCAAGTCCCACCACAGCTTTTCTACAGGATTTAGGTCTGGCGACTGTGAAGGCCACTCCAGAGTCTTCCAGCCCTTCTTCTGCAACCACTCTGATGTTGATTTGGAGGTATGCTTGGGATCCTTGTCCTGTTGGAAGGTCCAACGTCTCCCAAGCCTCAGCTTCGTCACTGACTTCATGACATTTGCAGCTAATATATCCTGCTAGGAAATAGAATTCATAATGCCTTGAAGGCGCTGGAGATTCCCGGTACCTGAGGCAGAGAAACAGCCCCAGAGCATGATTGACCCCCCACCATGCTTAACAGTAGGAAAGGTGTTCTTCTCTTTGTAAGCTTCATTTTTTCTCCTCCGGACATAACGTTGATTCATAGGCCCAAAGAGTTCCAGTTTTGTCTCATCACTCCATAGAACAGTGTCCCAAAACCTTTGGGGGTTGTCCAGATGATTTTTGGCATACTGGAGTCTATGTTTCTTGTGCCTGGTAGTCAGAAGTGGGGTGCGCCTGGGAGTTCTGGCATGGAGGCCTTCATCTCGTAGTGCACGCCTTATTGTCTGGGACGAAACCTGCGTTCCCCCCTCTGCAATGTCCTGTTGTAGTTCCTCAGCTGTTACCCGGGGGTTTTTCACCACTGTACGCTTCAAATACCGGACAGCAGTTGCACACAGCATCCTCTTTCTACCACGCCCAGGTAGTGTTTCCACTGTGCCTTTACCTTTAAACTTGCGAATTATGCTCCCAAGTGTGTCTCTTGGAATGTGTAATGTATTTACCTTTTTCTTATATCCATATCCTTTCTTATGAAGAGAAATTACCTCCTCTCTTGACTTCTTTGACCACTCCCTGGACTTCACCATGTTGCAAATACACCATTGACCATCTACAAGAAGCTGAGCGTCACAGTCTTTTTCAATCAGTTTAATTGTTGCTCGTTATGGTTCTAATCACATCTACAGGTGTTTCCAACACCTGATTGAAAATACCTTATTTAAATTCTGTTCTTAAGAGTTATGATCTTCAAGAGGTTCACAAATTTTGTCAATGAGATATTAAGAAAAATGTCCTTTTTTGGTATTTTGTAAAATACAGTGTTACAATTTAAGTTGCATTTGTCTATTTGACACATCTTTATTTGATATGACTATAAACAAAATACAGAATAAATGTCCAACTTGCTAAAACACCAAAATTGTGTGTGGGTTCAATAATTTTGTAGTTTTTCCGACTTTGTTCATTTTTCAGCTGCTGATTCTTGTCAATCATTGCGATGTATTAACATTAATTTATTAACGCGGACCCCGACTTAAACAAGTTGAAAAACTCATTCAGGTGTTACCATTTAGTAGTCAGTTGTACGGAATATGTACTGTACTGTGCAATCTACTAATACAAGTTTGAATCAATCAATCAATACACTTGTTACTTTTACTTGAGTTTTTTTGGCACTCCGTTCATTGAGTTTCATTCCAATCGTTACATTTATTTGTATCAAAATTATTTCTAATCTATTAATTAAGGCTTGCAAAGACGTATTCATTTGTCAGCGATCCTTATTCCGGCAGGCACTGTCACATGACTCTGTTTCCCCAATCCAATATAAGCAATAGTGACCTTTTGATTCCATTTCACTAATCAAACGGAGCCTGACAGTCACATGACTCTCTCTGACCAATCCGACTTAAACACCGTAGAATGTCAGACTCAAACGAAGCCTGACATTCTAGCGGGCGAATAACAAGCCGGTGGTGAGGGACTGTTTATGTTCGCCAAACAAGCACAAAGTACAGATAGAGAAGCTGAAATAGGTCAGTATTTTAAAGGATGTGGTATAATAGAAACATAATTGTTTAAATGGTGTCAGTATGTTCTCAAAGGCGACACTTTAATTAGGTGACATAACACCAGCACATCCCTGCTGTTTGAGATAACCGCTACCTGCTAAAACAGTTGACTAAAAAAGTGATCTTTGTGTATGTCACTGATGATGCTAATTAACACAAGTGCCATTTAAACACATTAAAACATTAACAACACAAAATAGCAGTGGAAATGTGTACTTATCTGTTAGATTCGGAGCTTATTAGCATGGGACATTCTCTTCTTCTACCAAATTTACATGACCACATAGGTAAATAAGATGAAATGACCACAATCGCCCCCTAGTGTACGAAAGGCTCACTGCATATGGCGAACAGTCCCATTAGAAATAAGATCATGGAAATAAGACTTCACATATAGCTGTGAAAATAACAGAAACTGAATTATTTGACAAATCAGACTAATTTGGAACATCGAAACGTACTCACTAAAAAAAGTGACATGACGTCAAACAAGGCAGCATGAACATCCCCAATCATTATTTTCAAACTAGTAAAAATAACATTTATATAATGTGCAGTTATCTGTTTCAGTAGAAATGCTGACTTTTCAGCCTACAGGAATTCCACTTCCAAATGGAGAAAACATGTCGTAGTAAATTGTATATGATTGTTATTTCCCCCCCCCCCGCACACACACACACAACCACACACCCACACACACACCAACCCACACACACCCGCACACACACACACACACACACACACACACACACACACACACACACACACACACACACACACACACACACACACACACACACACCTCTTATGGTTGAAGTCCAAGAACCCTTGTCCAAAAAATTTCCAAAATAACACGACTATTGTTATCTGTTGAAGGGGGACTATTGTACAAAACCCAAGGCCAGTGAAGTTGGCACGTTGTGTAAATTGTAAATAAAAACAGAATACAATGACTTGAAAATCATTTTCAACTTATATTCAATTGAATAGACTGCAAAAACAAGAAATTTAATGTTCGGACTGAGAAACTTTTATTTTTGTTTTTTGCAAATAATCATTACCTTAGATTTAATGTAAACAAAATATTACAAAAATGTTGGCATGGGCATTTTTACCACAGTGTTACATGGCCTTTCCTTTTAACAACACTCTGGATGTTGTTGATATATGGTGTGGGGAGGCGTGGTTTGCGGACCTGCAGCAAAGCGGGGTGTGGCAGGACTGGCTTCGAGATTAGCGACAGGTCCGTAGATGACGCAGTTGAGAGTGTTTGTCTGATCACCTGTCACTCTGTTAAAGGCAGCACGTCGTCTTTTCCCTTTGGCTGTAGTTCTCCGTCGCTATCGCTCTGCATCCGTCTCTTGTTGGGTCTGTCTCCTTTCGCCGTCCCTCCCCCCCACGTTTCTGGCTGTTGCCCTTTTACAAAGTGCGAGAGGATTACTTAATTGTGTCCAGCTGGGCGATCCGTGCACCTGATAACGATTGCTGCGTCCCTCCCGGCGCGCCCCGCTTCGCCGCTCGCTTGCCGTCCACGCCTCCTCTCCACAATGGCTTTTGAGTTTTAACTTGCACTTACAGATGTAGCGACCAACTGTAGTTACTGACAGTGGTTTTCTGAAGTGTTCCTGAGCCCATGTGGTGATGTCCTTTACACAGTGATGTCGCTTTTTGATGCAGTACTGCCTGAGGCATCAAAGGTCCATAATATCATCACTTATCACTGATTTCTCCAGATTCTTGTTATGGGGCATTCATTCTCCGCTGTTGCCATTTCTAATATAAAGTAGTGTGAAGTTCTTACTTATATCTGTCTTTAAACTTGCCATAAATGTGCTAAAACATACCAGTGTAGTGAGTTCCAATCGGACGGTTTTTCCTGGGACACATTTACGGTGTGGTTGTTTCCAGATGAGGAGATGCTGCTCCGTTATTGATTGAAGTAAAGTCTGAATCTCATTAAGACAGTTAGCTCCATCTTTTGACACTTCTTCCCCTCCCGTCCTTGCACGCTACACCGTTACAACAAAGATGACGGGGAAAAGACGCTGCCGAAGGTGAACCATGTAAATAAGACCTCCCACAAAACGGCGCATCCGGAAATGACTGCCAGAAAGCGGCTTGACGATGGTCTGTAAAACATAATCTATGCGATCTTTTGACTAAAGAATACATTTAGGAAAAATACTAATAACAGGACTTCTTTAATGCACCCTATAATCTGGTGCACCTAATATTTGAAAAAGATAAAAAATAGACCATTCATCGGCAGTGCGCCTTATAATCCGGTGCACCCTATGTTCCGGAAAATATTGTAATAAAACATAACAACTACACAAAAGTAATAGAGTATGTAAAGTACATACTTGCCAACCTTGAAACCTCCGATTTCGGGAGGTGGGGTGGGGGGTGTGGATGGGGGCGTAGTTAAGATTACAGCTAAAAAAGTGCAGATTGGATTTTTGCCTATTTAAAACATCAAATCAAAAATATATATTTATTGTGAGAAATCATTAAGATGATCAGTGTTTCCACAAAGATAAATATCATTAATTATTAATAATAACATAGAGTTAAAGGTAAATTGAGCAAACTGGCTATTTCTGGCAATTTATTTAAGTATGTATCAAACTGGTAGCCCTTCGCATTAATCAGTACCCAAGAAGTTACTCTTGGTTTCAAAAAGGTTGGTGACCCCTGCCATTGATGTTATTGTCACATATGCATTGTTTAAGAGTGTCACGACATTGCTGTTTACGGCAGACAAACTGCTTTACGGTAGACGAAAACGTGACTGCTGTTGTTGTGTGTTGTTAATGCGCTGGGAGGACGTTAATGAAACTGCCTAACAATAAACCCGCTTCATCGATCATTTTACAGTTATAACGTCATTGGGCAGGCCCGCTGTTTATATTGTGGGAAAGCGTAGGTGAAAACAGGCTTTCGACCCGTCACTCAGGTACGCATGGAGCTGGAGGGGGCGTGGCCTCCAGCTCCGCCTGAATTTCGGGAGATTTTCGGAAGAAAATTTGTCCAGGGAGGTTTTCGGGAAAGGCGCTGAATTTCGGGAGTATCCCAGACAATCCGGGAGGGTTGGCAAGTATGTAGATGGACTTCATCTGAAAAAAAACATCAGAACTTGGACCAAAGCCATCAGTCAGTTTATTGCTATCCGTGTAAACTTAGCCAGTGTGTTTAAAAGTACACATACAAACGTGGACAGTATACACCGCTGTCTCCCGGTGACCATTTTGCATTACACCTCGGTCTTTTAATGAAAGCAGGTGTGCGACTCTGCACTTTGGACTAAAGTGAGAATGTCAGCTGGGGACCAAGAGGGAGGAAAGTGTCCACGTGATGACCGAGCGGCGCCGGGAAGGCCAAGAGCCAAGAGCCTTGTGACAGCAAAGAGGTGAGGGCAGGGTATGTGGTCTGATTTTCTGATTACACCGTGCTTCTTGGAATATCCCTAAAGGCCGCGTCTGTCTCGCGGCACATGGTGGAACATTGCCTTCTCTAGTTTATTATGTTTTGACAAGGCAGAACCACGCTGTTGTTTTCCTGTCCGCGGAAACAAACCACCTTCTGAAAATAAGATAATCTTGGCTGAGCAAAGGAAAGAAAACTATCGACAGTAGTGCTTGAATTTACCAGCTTAATTGGTCCTGTGACGGAACTCAAAATGATTTAACGAGTTCAGTTATTTAACATGTGATGAATCATCAAAAAACATGTTGCATTGATGCAGTTTATCCCGCAAATATTTTTAAGGCCATCTAATCCTTTACCTTACCTGAAAGGTGGCGTGGGTTGTTATACGGTCAGTGATCAAAGATGAGTGAGGAGTGGTGTGCTTTGTGATAAATGTTGCTTCAAAATGAAACCCAATGGGGAAATAAAGAAAATACTTTTGCCTACGTATATTTATTAAAACATTACAAATAATATGTTTGTGTATGACATGTCATAATCCGTTACCCGGATCATCTTATTTTAGTTTGACTCTCGTTATTCATATATACATACATACATATATACATACATACATACATATATACATACATACATACATATATACATACATACATACATATTTACATACATACATACATATATACATACATACATACATATATACATACATACATACATACATACATAGTTACCTACTCTCCCTCCCACAAACGTACACAAATACAGTACATACCTACATACTCAAAGTTCGTGAACATCCACACGCACGTTCACCGTACAAACATACATATACACATACATCACTTAGTTCTGTTTTGAGCACCCTTGGGTTTGTGTTTTAGTCGCCATGGACTAGTCCACTATGGACTGGACTCTCACATTATTAACTTGATCCACTATGGACTGAACTCTCACTATTATGTTAGATCCACTATGGACTGGACTCTCACTATTATGTTAGATCCACTATGGACTGGACTCTCACTATTATGTTAGATCCACTATGGACTGGACTCTCACACTATTATGTTGGATCCGCTATGGACTGGACTGTCACTATTATGTTAGATCCACTATGGACTGGACTCTCACTAATATGTTAGATCCGCTATGGACTGGACTCTCACTAATATGTTGAATCCACTATGGACTGGACTCTCACTATTATGTTAGATCCACTATGGACTGGACTCTCACACTATTATGTTAGATCCGCTATGGACTGGACTGTCACTATTATGTTAGATCCACTATGGACTGGACTCTCACTAATATGTTAGATCCGCTATGGACTGGACTCTCACTAATATGTTGAATCCACTATGGACTGGACTCTCACTATTATGTTGAACCCACTATGGACTGGACTGTCATTATTATGTTGGATCCACTAAGGACTGGACTCTCACTATTATGTTAGATCCACTATGGACTGGACTCTCACTATTATGTTAGATCCACTATGGACTGGACTCTCACTATTATGTTAGATCCACTATGGACTGGACTCTCACTATTATGTTAGATCCACTATGGACTGGACTCTCACTATTATGTTAGATCCACTATGGACTGGACTCTCACTATTATGTTAGATCCACTATGGACTGGACTCTCACTATTATGTTAGATCCACTATGGACTGGACTCTCACTATTATGTTAGATCCATTATGGACTGGCCTCTCACACTATTATGTTATATCCACTATGGACTGACCTCTCACACTATTATGTTAGATCCACTATGGACTGGACTCTCACTATTATGTTAGATCCACTATGGACTGGACTCTCACTATTATGTTAGATCCATTATGGACTGGCCTCTCACACTATTGTGTTAGATCCACTATGGACTGACCTCTCTCACTCTTATGTTAGATCCACTATGGACTGGCCTCTCACACTATTATGTTAGATCCACTATGGACTGGACTCTCACTATTATGTTAGTTCCAATATGGACTGGACTCATACACTATTATGTTAGATCCACTATGGACTGGACTCTCACTATTATGTTAGTTCCAATATGGACTGGACTCATACACTATTAATTTAGATCCACTATGGACTGGACTCTCACTATTATGTTAGATCCACTTTGGACTGGACTTTCAAACTATTATGCTAGATCCACTATGGACTGGACTCTCACTATTATGTTAGATCCACTATGGACTGGACTCTCACTATTATGTTAGATCCACTATGGACTGAACTCTCACTATTATGTTAGATCCACTATGGACTGGACTCTCACAATATTATGTTAGATCCAATACGGACTGGACTCTCACTATTATGTTAGATCCACTATGGACTGGACTCTCACTATTATGTTAGATCCACTATGGACTGGACTTTTACCATGATGTTAGATCCACTATGGACTGGACTCTCACTATTATGTTGGATCCACTATGGACTGGACTCTCATACTATTATGTTAGATCCACTATGGACTGGACTCTTATTATTATGTTAGATCCACTACGGACTGGACTCTCACTATTATGTTAGATCCACTATGGACTGGACTCTCACTATTATGTTAGTTCCAATATGGACTGGACTCATACACTGTTATGTTAGATCCACTAAGGACTGGACTCTCACTACTATGTTAGATCCACTATGGACTGGACTCTCACTATTATGTTAGATCCACTATGGACTGGACTCTCACACTATTATGTTAGATCCACTATGGACTGGACTCTCACTATTATGTTAGATCCACTCTGCATACATAATGTATCCTTTTTTTTTGTTTTATGTATTTTTTTCAATATACATGTTACAGGTAATATACATTTTATTATTGAATGTATCAGATATTGATGATTATTTAATGCACCACAATGGAAACACGCATTCTGGCTTTTTGTGCCATCCATTTACCTTTTTAAAGAATTGCATGGATTAAATGATTTAAGATGTCAATAAACTTCTCAATAAATCAATCAATGAAGAAATAGGAGTCAAGGTTGACAAAATATAAGCGGCTTGTTTGGGTTGGGCACTTACCAGTTGACTCGAAGGCGTAACTTGGCAGTAATTAGTGTCCATCCTGTGAGGCGTTACCAATTTAAAAAAAAGTTGAAGAGGTCTCCCCGCTCCCATCACAGGCGAGCTCACTTGCTCCATCAGGCACATTCATCTTGTCACTGCAATTGGTCATGCCGGGCTGTGTGATGGATGATGTGGCAGAGACACAACAGGTCTTACATCCCTCCATTAATCACCACGCTGATATTTACACACCAGGATAGCAGCAATGGGGGCAGCAAGAACGTCACTGCAAGACTACTTTTCTGCTTGAAAGTGGACTTCATGTTAATGCTCTTATGTAAAGACTGGACTTTTTAATCCACACGTGAGAATCCACACACATCACCGGCTCTCTGATTATTTGGCGAATCCAGAATCTATCAGTCAGTCTGGGTCATTTCTTCAGGTCCGTCGAGGTTTGCTGCAAATGTAACTTTCTAAACCATGAATTGATTAACGTGGACCCCGACTTAAACAAGTTGAAAAACTTATTGGGGTGTTACCATTTAGTGGTCAATTGTACGGAATATGTACTGTACTGTGCAATCTACTAATAAAAGTATCAATCAATCAACAAATAAACCAAGGCTTTTTCAAACCAAGAAGGTTTGGACAAATGTTGAAACCCACACTGCAAAAACTGAAATCCAAGTAAGATTAAATATCTCAAATAAGGGTAATCCATCCATCCATTTTCTACCGCTTATTCCCTTTCGGGATCGCGGGGGGTGCTGGCGCCTATCTCAGCTACAATCAGGCGGAAGACGGGGTACACCCTGGACAAGTCGCCACCTCATCACAGGGCCAACACAGATAGACAGACAACATTCACACACTAGGGACCATTTAGTGTTGCCAATCAACCTATCCCCAGGTGCATGTCTTTGGAGGTGGGAGGGGCCTATCCCCAGGTGCATGTCTTTGGAAGTGGGAGGAAGCCGGAGTACCCGGAGGGGACCCACGCATTCACGGGGAGAACATGCATACTCCACACAGAAAGATCCCGAGCCTGGATTTGAACCCAGGACTGCAGGAACTTCGTATTGTGAGGCAGACGCACTAACCCCTCTCCCACCGTGAAGCCCAAATAAGGGTAATATTTACTTATTTTCTTCCAGATAAGATAATTCTTCTCAATAAGTGTCAAAGCGTGGACTATGAGGTGGTTGTTTTCAGGAGATGCACGTGAACTTGGACCGGAGGTGGCGTGAAGGTAATGACATCTTTATTTTAATACTAATAAGAGGAATAAACAAAAGGCGCGGAAGTACAAAACTTGGCTGTAAAAAACAAAAACTACAACAAAGGCAGAACTATGGACAAAAAACAAAACTCATTAACTGTGACATATCCATCCATCCATCCATCCATCCATCATCTTCCACTTATCCGAGGTCGGGTCGCGGGGGCAACAGCCTAAGCAGGGAAGCCCAGACTTCCCTCTCCCCAGCCACTTCGTCTAGCTCTTCCCGGGGGATCCCGAGGCGTTCCCAGGCCAGCCGGGAGACATAGTCTTCCCAACGTGTCCTGGGTCTTCCCCGTGGCCTCCTACCGGTTGGACGTGCCCTAAACACCTCCCTAGGGAGGGGTTCGGGTGGCATCCTGACCAGATGCCCAAACCACCTCATCTGGCTCCTCTCGATGTGAAGGAGCAGCGGCTTTACTTTGAGTTCCTCCCGGATGGCAGAGCTTCTCACCCTATCTCTAAGGGAGAGCCCTGGAAACTCATTTGGGCCGCTTGTACCCGTGATCTTATCCTTTCGGTCATGACCCAAAGCTCATGACCATAGGTGAGGATGGGAACGTAGATCGACCGGTAAATTGAGAGCTTTGCCTTCCGGCTCAGCTCCTTCTTCACCACAACGGATTGGTACAACGTCCGCATTACTGAAGACGCCGCACCGATCCGCCTGTCGATCTCACCATCCACTCTTCCCTCACTCGTGAACAAGACTCCTAGGTACTTGAACTCCTCCACTTGGGGTAGGGTCTCCTCCCCAACCCGGAGATGGCACTCCACCCTTTTCCGGGCGAGAACCATGGACTCGGACTTGGAGGTGCTGATTCTCATTCCGGTCGCTTCACACTCGGCTGCGAACCGATCCAGTGAGAGCTGAAGATCCCGGTCAGATGAAGCCATCAGGACCACATCATCTGCAAAAAGCAGAGACCTATATTTATTTATTTTTCCATCTTTCTTCTCATTCTCCGTTTGTTCTGTTTATTTCCTGTTAGTCCATCACCATGGTTACTTCTTAGTTTCAGCTGTTACTCCCAGTTCCTACACACCTGTTCTCTGTTAATCACCTTCCCTTTATAACCCAACCTCTTCTGTTTATTCTCTCTGGGTCTCTAGTTTGTTTTCACGCAACGTAACGTCAGGTATGCTTTTCTCGCTAGCTTATTAGCTCCGCCACCTAGTCATCTTTAGCTCACATGCTAATCATCTTTGTTTTTGCTTTTTATGCCTTCATGCCAAGTCTTAGTTCTTTATATTTCCTAGCTTTCACGCTAGCGTTTTTTGTTTCCCTTTTTATTAGCTCCAGTGTTTTTGTTCAGAGCTCACCTTTTGTTAATACATTTTTTAGATCCTACCTTTGTTGTGTTTTTCGTTTGACCCATCCACGAGGGACTCGAACCCGGAACCGGCGTTACAGAAACACCCAAATGCGCCCAAGACCCAACCTCCGGGCTGATGATTTTAAGTTGTCCTGAAGAATTTGGAGGTAATCCTCCTTTTTCATTGTCTCATTTAAATCACCAGTTCCAATGGCAGCAAAGCAGGCCCAGAGCCTAAAACCACCACCACCATGCTTGACAGTGGGTGTGGTGTTCCTGGGATTAAAGGCCTCACCTTTTCTCCTCCAAACATATTGCTGGCTATTGTGGCCAAACAGCTAAATTGTTCTTTCACTAACATCACACGAACAAAGATTAGAGCTTCTGGAGGAAAGTTATGTGGTCAAATGAAACAAAAAAATTGCTTTTTGGGCACAATAGTGTATGTAAACTTATGATTGAGACTGTTTGTTGAATTAAAACTACTCTGACGAATACAATTGAACCAAAAAGTTACATATGTCAATTAAACGTAGTAAATGTAGCACATTACTACCCAACCCTGAAATGATATTACACTTAACTTTTCCAGGACTGCTCCCAGCAGAATGATCCCTTCAGGAGAAGGAATAATTAATTGGAACTGAAAGAGGTCCAGCATGGACAAGCAGAGAAGACAAGTCAATATTTTGTCTTCTCGAAGGAAAACAACTTTTTATCTACGATTTGGACTCCCTGAATGGCCTTGGCATGGAGCAGGCTGTTCTGAAGAAAATCTCCCGAAGAAGACTTCTCAAAGATAGACGCTTTTGACCTTCCTTTTTGTCAACAACATCTGTAGCCGAACTTTATCGGCCTCAGCCATACAAAAACACTTCACCTCTCCCGAGTTAATCGGGCATACGCACACACATGACCCCGACCCTTAAATCAACACCCTCACCAATGGTTATTTCCTATGGGGTTGTGAAATGGCTGAGTGGCGCTACAGAGCGAACAGCGGCCTGCACAAACCCACCCCCCCCCTCTGTTGCAAGTTGGTGTGATATATATGTGTTTAATGGGTATTATCTTCGACCCAACTCTCTCCTTTGAGTCACACATTAAAAGCGTTACTAAAACGGCCTTCTTTCATCTCCGTAATATCGCTAAAATTCGCTCCATTTTGTCCACTAAAGACGCCGAGATCATTATCCATGCGTTTGTTACGTCTCGTCTCGATTACTGTAACGTATTATTTTCGGGTCTCCCCATGTCTAGCATTAAAAGATTACAGTTGGTACAAAATGCGGCTGCTAGACTTTTGACAAGAACAAGAAAGTTTGATCACATTACGCCTGTACTGTATATACCTTTATATACATATATACATACATATATACCTATACTGTATATACCTTTATATACATATATACATACATATATACCTATACTGTATATACCTTTATATACATATATACATACATATATACCTATACTGTATATACCTTTATATACATATATACATACATATATACCTATACTGTATATACCTTTATATACATATATACATACATATATACATACATATATACCTATACTGTATATACCTTTATATACATATATACATACATATATACCTATACTGGCTCACCTGCACTGGCTTCCTGTGCACTTAAGATGTGACTTTAAGGTTTTACTACTTACGTATAAAATACTACACGGTCTAGCTCCATCCTATCTTGCCGATTGTATTGTACCATATGTCCCGGCAAGAAATCTGCGTTCAAAAGACTCCGGCTTATTAGTGATTCCTAGAGCCCAAAAAAAGTCTGCGGGCTATAGAGCGTTTTCCGTTCGGGCTCCAGTACTCTGGAATGCCCTCCCGGTAACAGTTCGAGATGCTACCTCAGTAGAAGCATTTAAGTCTCACCTTAAAACTCATCTGTATTCTCTAGCCTTTAAATAGACCTCCTTTTTAGACCAGTTGATCTGCCGCTTCTTTTCTTTTTCCTATGTCCCCTCCTCCCTTGTGGAGGGGGTCCGGTCCGATGACCATGGATGAAGTACTGGCTGTCCAGAGTCGAGACCCAGGATGGACCGCTCGTCGGGACCCAGGATGGACCGCTCGTCGGGACCCAGGATGGACCGCTCGCCTGTATCGGTTGGGGACATCTCTACGCTGCTGATCCGCTTGAGATGGTTTCCTGTGGACGGGACTCTCACTGCTGTCTTGGAGCCACTATGGATTGAACTTTCACAGTATCATGTTAGACCCGCTCGACATCCATTGCTTTCGGTCCCCTAGAGGGGGGGGGTTGCCCACATCTGAGGTCCTCTCCAAGGTTTCTCATAGTCAGCATTGTCACTGGCGTCCCACTGGATGTGAATTCTCCCTGCCCACTGGGTGTGAGTTTTCCTTGCCCTTTTGTGGGTTCTTCCGAGGATGTTGTAGTCGTAATGATTTGTGCAGTCCTTTGAGACATTTGTGATTTGGGGCTATATGAATAAACATTGATTGATTGATTGATAATGTGTGCCATGCTATGTGAGGTTTTTTCCTTGGACTCAGACTAGACCTCTGCTGAGGGTCTAGCCTTGGACTGATATTTTTTCTACTCCCCCCCTTTCCTAATGTCACCCTTTTCTTATCTTTTTAAGGAGCGCTGTAACCGGCTGATCCGTCGGCGGTCTCGTCTTGCCCCCCCCCCCCCCCCCCCCTGTAATGTATGTCTGCTCTTAGCAGGGCCGTGCCGAAAATGTAATTTCAGTTCTGATGTGTCTTGTACATGTTGGAACGGACAAATAAAATGATTCTGATTCTGATTCCGAGGAGGTAGGACGGCTGTGTAAAGGTTGAAATTAAATTCCAAGCACCCTTTAGACGCAACATGCATACCTTTTGAAAGAAAAACCAGACGTTTCGATTATGGAAAACAATGCGGGAACCTGACCTTTCTGCCGATTGGAGCAGAAACATGTTGGCAAGAATACATTTTGATTCCGTTGTGAATTTACATCACATCACGTCATACATAAATAATATGCATGTGCATTTAAAGCGAGTTTCCATCCATCCGTCCATCCATTTTCTACTGCTTATCCCCTGTGGGATGGCGGGGGGCGCTGGTGCCTATCTCAGTTACAATCGGGCGGAAAGCGGTGTACACCCTGGACAAGTCGCCACTACATCGCAGGGCGAAGTGAGTTTCCCTACTGGTATAATACACGTTGTGCCACTTGACTTGTTTATGACATCTGACATATTTCTGCGTTATCCAAGTGGCATCAACCATAAAAGCCACACACTAACTTACTTGGAAGGAGAAATGAGCATGAAAAACAGCAGCATGGATCATCAGCATGAATAATAAGGGTGCATACAGGGTGATGTCGCCAGGCTGACTGCCTGGCAACTGCAGGCTTAAATAGTGCTGTGGTGATTGACAACGGGTGCATGAGTCCAAATGAATCAGGTGTGTGACATGAGGATAGGTGAAAACTAATGGGTTGTCATGGAAACAAAGCAAGGAGTGAAAAAACAGGAACTGACAAAATCCAAAAAACAAACAGAACATAGCCAAACTAAACATGATCACCAAGACATGACAGTGAGCAAATTTGCTACCTTAAAAGTATACATACGAACATGTTAATATTTGTTTACATGTCCCTTGGCAAGTTTCACTGGTTGTCATCCACAAGCTTCTGGCAAGCCTCTGGTTGAATTTCTGACCAATTCTCTTGACAAAATTGGTGTAGTACAGTTAAATGTGTTGGTTTTCTGACATGGACTTGTTTCTTCAGCATTGTCCACACGTTTAAGTCAGGACTTTGGGCCATAAAAGCCACACACTAAAAAATGTTTAAACCAACAACCCAATTTTAACCCAACTGCTGGTTCCGAAAAAAACGAACCCCTTATTTGAGTTTTTTAACTCAACATTTTGGGTTATTTTTTTTTCCAACCCAACTTTTGCGTGGAATTATTTAACCAAAAAGTTGCGTTATGATAACTTAATGTTGTCATGTCTGTTGATCATGTTTTTGTTTGGCCATGTGCTGTTTGTTTTTTGGACACTGAGTTCCTGTTTTTGCACGTCCTTGTTTGTTTTGTTTCCATGACTACCCATTAGTTTTCACCTGTCCTCATGTCACGCACCTGTCTCACGTTTCGCACTCGCACACCTGTCACTAATCATGTCTACTATTTAAACCAAAAGTTGCCAGGGAGTCAGCCTGGCGACTTTACCTTTAGCCACACCATGCCATGATACCTCTGTCACTCATGCCGATCCATAGCTTTGCTTCTTGTCATGCCACGTAAGTTTTTTTTATTAATGCCACAGTTAGTGTCTTTTGTTTTTTGTCCATAGTTCTGCCTTTGTGCTAGTCTTTGTTTTCATTAGTCAAGTTTGTTCTCCGCCATTGTGCACGCCTTTTTTTTTTTTTTTTTTTTTTTTTTGCGACTGAACCGGACACGACGTGAACGTAATGACATCTTTCTATCAATCTATCAAAAAGTGCAAACAAAAGGCGCTCACAGCGGGGATACAAAACTTGGCTAAGAAAACAAAAACTATTACTATAATGTAAACTATGGACATGAAAACATGAACTAAACATCTCACTAAACTGTGGCTTGAATAAAAGAAAAAAACGTACGTGGCAAGAAAAGAGCAGCATGAACTACTCAGTGGCCTAGTGGTTGGACTAGAGTGTCCGCCCTGAGATCGGTAGGTTGTGAGTTCGAAACCCCGGCCGAGTCATACTAAAGACTATAAAAATGGGACCCATTTCCTTCCTGCTTGGCACTCCGCATCAAGGGTTGGTTAAATCACCATAAATGGTTCCCGGGCGCGGCACCGCTGCTGCCCACTGCTCCCCTCACCTCCCAGGGGGTGATCAAAGGGATGGGTCAAATGCAAAGGACAAATTTCACCACACTTAGTGTGTGTGTGACAATCATTGGTACTTTAACTTAACTTTATCTATGACCTGGACAGTGTCAAGAGTGCAGAGCATGAATGTGATTTTGCCAGCCTAACTGCCTGGCAACTACGGGCTTAAATAGTGGTGACATAATTAACAGCAGGTGCTTGAGTCCAAATGAATCAGGTGCGTGACATGAGGACAGGTGAAAAAACAGGAACTGACTTAATCCAAAAACCAAACAGAACATAGCCAAACTAAACTTTATCAGCTTTCACTGTTATGCTGATGACACCCAACTCTACATGCCCCTAAAGCTGACCAACACGCCGGATTGTAGTCAGCTGGAGGCGTGTCTTAATGAAATTAAACAATGGATGTCCGCTAACTTTTTGCAACTCAACGCCAAATAAAACGGAAATGCTGATTATCGGTCCTGCTAGACACCGACCTCTATTTAATGATACAACTCTAACATTTGACAAATAAACAATTAAACAAGGCGACACGGTAAAGAATCTGGGTATTATCTTTGACCCAACTCTCTCCTTTGAGTGAGTCCGCTTTGAACTGGACTCTTGCGACTGTGTTGGATTCATTATGGATTGAACTTTCACAGTATCATGTTAGACCCGCTCGACATCCATTGCTTTCCTCCTCTCCAAGGTTCTCATAGTCATCATTGTCACCGACGTCCCACTGGGTGTGAGTTTTCCTTGCCCTTATGTGGGCCTACCGAGGATGTCGTGGTGGTTTGTGCAGCCCTTTGAGACACTAGTGATTTAGGGCTATATAAGTAAACATTGATTGATTGATTGATAAACATGATCACCAAGACATGACATATAACCCCAAAAATGAATTGCTATTCTTAAGAAAAACTACAAACTCATAAATTGGGTTATCAAAATAACCCATATTTTTTTTTGAGTGTGCATGTCTGGAAGTGCTTGTTTAAAATGCTACTGCACTGTTCGGGACACATCACAAATCATAATTTGTAAACATGTGGAGTTTACTGTAATTCACTTATAAGTTACCGTAAAGTTAATGGTGGTTTCCGAGGTACACTTAGGTCCTTCCCGTATTCGGCTTGTTACAACAAATGTTTAATGAATAGCAGAAGTAGAAGCTGAGTGGATTGTAGCCGTCATTGGGGCTCTGAGGACAGTAAAGAAGATGTCGTTTGATTCCTCGGGCCAACGAGATGTAATTTGGGGACAAAACATATGGAGCACATTTTCAGCTTGGGTACAATGAACTGCCTTCGCCTTCAGCTAATGGGCATAGCGGGCCTGGACTTGGCGACAAACCATTGCAATGATGGATAGCTTTGCACGAAGACGCATTAAATGATCAAATGGTGTGGTTAGAAAACAGATGGCAAGAAAACATCTCCAATCTGTCTCTTTTTTTGCAGTTGAAGTCCAATCTATTTGCTTGTCTCCCCGCTTTCCTCTGTGAGCATGACATCATTATATATTTATAAACGCATTAAATAAAGTTCGGTGTCTAGCAGGACCGATAATCAGCATTTCCGTTTTTTTGGCGTTGAGTTGCAAAAAGTTAGCGGACATCCATTGTTTAATTTCATTAAGACACGCCTCCAGCTGACTACAATCCGGCGTGTTGGTCAGCTTTAGGGGCATGTAAAGTTGGGTGTCATCAGCATAACAGTGAAAGCTAATACCGTATTTGCGTATGATGTCACCTAGCGGCAGCATGTAGATGCTGAAGAGTGCAGGGCCAAGGACCGAACCCTGGGGAACTCCACACGTTACCTTAACGTAGTCCGAGGTCACATTGTTATGGGAGACATTATGTGGGCCTACCGAGGATGTCGTGGTGGTTTGTGCAGCCCTTTGAGACACTAAGGATTTAGGGCTATATAAGTAAACATTGATTGATTGATTGATATAATATGTGATGGAATAGCCCAACAAAAAGGTTATTAAAATGTTTTAATTTTTTTATTTTATTTTTTTATTTCGGCAATCTTCACACAAAACAAAGAACAACAACAAGAAAAGAAAAAACAAAACAAAAAAAAACAACACTCATTTGTGCAATGACTGAGCCGAAAGGGTGTAGGTTGAAGCAACGCTTATATAAACCTACCCCATCACAACAAGAACAAGGCTCAAAATATATAAAATCTAAAACATGCTTCACTTATATTATTATTATTTTTTTTTAAACAGTATATAAGCAACATATATGTAGCACACGGCTCATACACACAGCCCAACATCTAAATCAAACATATACATCTGTACACTTATATATATACACACACATATATATATATATATATATTATATATACACAATTCATTTAAATTCCATATAAAGTGGTAATATATACATTTTAATATAACCTATATGTATAATTATGAAATCATAAATTGTATTTATATACATATTATATATTGTCTTTCTAAAACAATGTTTGCTCTTCTTTCTTATATTTACTAATGATAAATGATTAGGGTTAGACATTATATATTGAAAGATTCATTTGTGTTTTTGTTCATTATTAGTATTAAAACGACAGCCTTTTCTTATTACGTGGTATCTTTAGCGCTATTTATTCAAGTCGATTTAGTCTGCCTTTACTGGTTTCTGGCTTCAATTGATTGATCCTAATACAACACATCCACACAATGTCCATTTATTAAAAAAAGGAAATAAAAAAACAATATCGATTTTTTTTTTAATAGCAATTTCCGGAATTTTAACAGCCGGACTTCACGAGAGTTGGAGCAGGGAAACAAAGCGATCGATATAGCGACTCATAGGGGTGTCATGACTTGGACTACACTGCAAAAAGTCAGTGTTCAAAAACAAGAAAAATATATATAAAAATGAGGGGTATTTTATTTGATCCAAGCAAAATTATCTGCCAATAGAACAAGAAAATTCAGCTTGTCAAGACTTTCCAAAACAAGCAAAATTAGCTAACATCAATGAACCCAAAAATAGCTTAAAAGAAGTATATTCTCCCTAACAAGTGCACTTTTCTAGGTAGAAAAAAAAGAGACCTTTTTGCTCAATATGTTGAAAAATGTTCTTAAATGCAATAAATGCTAGTGCCATTATCTTGACATATGCGCTTGGCATCAAAAAAAATTTTTTCATGCTTGAAGTAAGAAATTATTACTTTAAAAAAGTACTTTTATACTTGTGAGTGTTGATGACACAGCTTTGCAACACTTGATATTCTAGTTTCAAGCATGTTTTACTCAATATAGGTCAGGCCTGGGCAATTATTTTGACTCAGGGGCCACATTTAGAGAAGAAAAATATGTGTCTGGGAGCCGGTATATCTATTTTTGGCACACCAATACGAAACTTCGCAATAATGTCTGATTGAATGCTTAAAACGTTGTGTTGAAAAATATTCTTAAATGAAGTAAATGCGAGTGCCATTATCTTGTCATAACGATATGCGCTTGGCATCACAATTTTTTTTTTTCATGCTTGAAGTAAGAAATTATTACTTTAAAAAAGTACTTTTATACTTGTGAGTGTTGATGACACAGCTTTGCAACACTTGATATTCCAGTTTCAAGCATGTTTTACTCAATATAGGTCAGGCCTGGGCAATTATTTTGACTCAGGGGCCACATTTAGAGAAAAAAAATATGTGTCTGGGAGCCGGTATATCTATTTTTGGCACACCAATACAAAACTTCGCAATAATGTCTGATTGAATGCTTAAAACGTTATGTTGAAAAATATTCTTAAATGAAGTAAATGCGAGTGCCATTATCTTGACATAACGATATGCGCTTGGCATCACAATTTTCTTTTTCATGCTTGAAGTAAGAAATTACTACTTTAAAAAAGTAGTTTTTTACTTGTGAGTGTTGATGACACAGCTTTGCAACACTTGATATTCTAGTTTCAAGCATGTTTTACTCAATATAGGTCAGGCCTGGGCAATTATTTTGACTCAGGGGCCACATTTAGAGAAAAAAAATATGTGTCTGGGAGCCGGTATATCTATTTTTGGCACACCAATACAAAACTTCGCAATAATGTCTGATTGAATGCTTAAAACGTTATGTTGAAAAATATTCTTAAATGAAGTAAATGCTAGTGCCATTATCTTGACATAACGATATGCGCTTGGCATCACAATTTTTTTTTTCATGCTTGAAGTAAGAAATTATTACTTTAAAAAAGTGGATTTATACTTGAGAGTGTTGATGACACAGCTTTGCAACAGTTGATATTCTAGTTTCATGCATGTTTTACTCAATATAGGTCATCAAATCTCAGCAACAAGCTGTAATATCTTACTGAGATCATTTTTAACCAAACCACTTAAAACAAGTAAAACACTGACATAAAATCTGCTTAGTGAGAAGAATTATCTTGTCAGACAGAAAATAAGCAAATATCACCCTTATTTGAGATATTTTATCTTACTTAGATTTCAGTTTTTACAGTGTATGACTTGGATTGTTTTTCCGACGCAAAGGAAAATTGGCAAGAGCGAGACGTGAATGTACGTATATGTTTAGTTTTAAACACTATAACTGACAAAAGGCAAGCAAAAAACGCGCACGGTGGTGGAGAACAAACAAGACTACTGAAAACAAAAACTAGTACAAAGGCATGACTATGGGCGAAAGATCAAAAGACACTAACTGTGGCATTAAACAAACCCCAAAAAAACTTACGTGGAATGGAGAGAATGATAATACAGCAATGGCATGGCATGAAGGCAGTTGAGGAATAAAGTTCTTCCTGCACTTCAGGCGGTCATCTTAAAACTAATTTGTATACTCCAGCCTCGGTGGCCATGGATGAAGTGCTGGCTGTCCAGAGTCGGGACCCGGGATGGACCGCTCGCCTTTGCATGGGCTGGGGACATCTCTGCGCTGCTGATCCGTCTCCGCTTGGGATGGTCTCCTGCTGGCTCCACTATGGATGGTACTCTCGCTACTATATTGGATCCACTATGGACTGGACTCTCACTGTTATGTTGGATCCACTATGGACTGGACTTTCACAATATCATGTTAGACCCGCTCAACATCTATTGCTTTTCGTCTCCCCTAGAGGGGGGTTGGTTGCCCACATATGCGGTCCTCTCCAAGGTTTCTCATAGTCATAGTCACCGATGTCCCACTGGGGTGAGTTTTTCCTTGCCCTTATCTGGGCTCTGTACCACGGATGTCGTTGTGGCTTGTGCAGCCCTTTGAGATACTTTTGATTCAGGGCTATATAAGTAAACTTTTTTTTTTTTTTTTTTTTTTTCTTTGTCATGAAAAAAGGACGTTTTTGTCATGAAAAAGGGAGGTTTTTGTGGTTGGTGCACTAATTGTAGGTGTATATTGTGTTTTTTTATTTTTGATTTAATAAAAAAAAAAAAAAAAAAAAAATAAATAACTTTTTTTTTTTTTTTTTTCTTTGTCATGAAAAAGGGAAGTTTTGTGGTTGGTGCACTAATTGTAGGTGTATATTGTGTTTTTTATGTTGATTTATAATAAGAAAAAAAAACTTTTTTTTTCTTTGTCATGAAAAAGGGACGTTTTTGTCATGAAAAAGGGACATTTTAGTGGTTGGTGCACTATTTGTAGGTGTATATTGTGTTTTTTTTATTTTGATTTAATAAAAAAAAAAAAAAAAAAAAATTTTTTTTTTTCTTTGGCATGAAAAAGGGACGTTTTTGTCATGAAAAAGGGACGTTTTGTGGTTGGTGCACTAATTGTAGGTGTATATTGTGTTTTTTATGTTGATTTATAATAAGAAAAAAAAACTTTTTTTTTCTTTGTCATGAAAAAGGGACGTTTTTGTCATGAAAAAGGGACATTTTAGTGGTTGGTGCACTATTTGTAGGTGTATATTGTGTTTTTTTTATTTTGATTTAATAAAAAAAAAAAAAAAAAAAAAATTTTTTTTTTCTTTGGCATGAAAAAGGGACGTTTTTGTCATGAAAAAGGGACGTTTTGTGGTTGGTGCACTAATTGTAGGTGTATATTGTGTTTTTTTTATTTTGATTTAATAAAAAAAAAAAAAAAAAATTTTTTTTTTTCTTTGGCATGAAAAAGGGACGTTTTTGTCATGAAAAAGGGACGTTTTTGTGGTTGGTGTACTAATTGTAGGTGTATATTGTGTTTTTTTTATTTTGATTTAATAAAAAAAAAAAAAAAAAATTTTTTTTTTTTTCTTTGGCATGAAAAAGGGACGTTTTTGTCATGAAAAAGGGAGGTTTTTGTGGTTGGTGCACTAATTGTAGGTGTATATTGTGTTTTTTTATTTTGATTTAATAAAAAAAAAATGTTTTTTTTTTTTTTTCTTTGTCATGAAAAAGGGACGTTTTTGTCATGAAAAGGGGAAGTTTTTGTGGTTGGTGCACTAATTGTAGGTGTATATTGTGTTTTTTATATTGATTTAATAAAAAAAAAAAAATATATATATATATATTATTATTTTTTTTTTTTTACAAAAATGAATAAAACATTCTTCTGCGGTCCGGTACCAATCGGGCCACGGCCCGGTGGTTGGGGACCACTGGTGTAAAGCACGTGGCCACTGGACTCTAGAGCAGTCGAGACACATTATCTGGAGTGATGAGTCCTGCTTTCCCATCTGGCCATCCGATGGACGAGTCCGGGTTTGGAGGTTGCCAGGAGAACGCTACATTTTGGACCACATTGTGCCAAGTGTGAAATTTGGTGGAGGAGGAATTATGGTGTATTTTTTTTTTTTTGTAAGGAACTTTGAATTATTAAGGATACCAAAACATTTTAGACAATTCCATGGGATGGCACTTCAAGTTCATATGTGAGTAAAGGCAGGTGGCCAAATACTTTTGGCAATATAGTGTATGTTCAATCGTGTCCTGTCATTTATCCCAATTTACATCCTGAATTAGCCCAATCTAGACATAACTATGATTCATTTATTTGAAAACTATAGAAATTCCAACCATTCGACAGTCTTAGTTTGTGTTCCATGCATGTACGTTTGTACACACATTTGTACACACATTTGTACACACGTTTTTACACACGTTTGTACACACATTTGTACACACGTTTTTACACACGTTTGTACACACATTTGTACACACATTTGTACACACGTTTTTACACACATTTGTACACACATTTGTACACACATTTCTACACACGTTTGTACACACATTTGTCCACACATTTCTACACACATTTGTACACACATTTGTACACACATTTGTACACACGTTTGTACACACATTTCTACACACATTTGTACACACATTTGTACACACGTTTCTACACACATTTCTACACACATTTGTACACACATTTGTACACACATTTCTACACACATTTCTACACACATTTGTACACACATTTGTACACACATTTGTACACACATTTCTACACACATTTGTACACACGTTTGTACACACATTTGTACACACGTTTGTACACACATTTGTACACACATTTGTACACACATTTGTACACACATTTCTACACACATTTGTACACACATTTCTACACACATTTGTACACACATTTGTACACACATTTGTACACACATTTCTACACACATTTCTACACACATTTGTACACACGTTTGTACACACATTTGTACACACATTTGTACACACATTTGTACACACATTTGTACACACGTTTGTACACACATTTGTACACACATTTCTACACACATTTGTACACACATTTCTACACACGTTTGTACACACATTTCTACACACGTTTGTACACACGTTTGTACACACGTTTGTACACACGTTTGTACACACATTTGTACACACATTTGTACACACATTTGTACACACATTTCTACACACATTTCTACACACATTTGTACACACATTTGTACACACATTTGTACACACATTTCTACACACATTTGTACACACATTTCTACACACATTTGTACACACATTTGTACACACATTTCTACACACATTTGTACAAACATTTCTACACACATTTGTACACACATTTGTACACACATTTGTACACACATTTCTACACACATTAGTACACACGTTTGTACACACATTTGTACACACATTTGTACACACATTTCTACACACGTTTGTACACACATTTGTACACACATTTCTACACACATTTGTACACACGTTTGTACACACATTTGTACACACATTTGTACACACATTTGTACACACATTTCTACACACATTTGTACACACATTTGTACACACATTTGTACACACGTTTGTACACACATTTGTACACACATTTGTACACACATTTGTACACACATTTGTACACACATTTCTACACACATTTGTACACACGTTTGTACACACATTTGTACACACATTTCTACACACATTTGTACACACATTTCTACACACATTTGTACACACATTTGTACACACGTTTGTATACACATTTGTACACACATTTGTACACACATTTCTACACACATTTGTACACACATTTGTACACACGTTTGTACACACATTTGTACACACATTTGTACACACATTTGTACACACATTTCTACACACATTTGTACACACATTTGTACACACATTTGTACACACATTTCTACACACATTTGTACACACGTTCGTACACACGTTTGTACACACATTTGTACACACGTTTCTACACACATTTGTACACACGTTCGTACACACGTTTGTACACACGTTTGTACACACGTTTGTACACACATTTGTACACACATTTGTACACACATTTGTACACACATTTCTACACACGTCTTAGCTCACTCCTGCTGGAAGCACGTAACAAGCTGCCAAAGAATTTAAAAAAGAGACATTTTCAGTGATTAATGCACTTTTCCTCCAGCTTGTGCGATGCTGATGTTTACACTCAATCATGTCCTGCATCCATTAGAAGTTATCGATTTGGTGCAAAACAAGGAAGAAAAAAGAGTGACAAAAAGAGTGGAAGGATGAAGACGAATGGAAAGCGAGTTGGCAGAGGGGACAATACTGGAAAATCTGGATCTCATCATTAGTGTGACACCGAAGAAAGAAGCTATTTTCAATAACTTCATCACACAGACAACTTGTGCATTCCAGTCATTTTATTATTCATGTATATTTTCATCATTATACTATCAGGGATGTCTTGTCTTGGTTTTGTTTTCTGTCTTGCGAATTGCATGTTTTAGTTTGAAAAGTAACTCCTCTCGTTTCAGGTCACTTCCCCTTCTTTTGTGTCATCGGTCTGACGTCACACCTGATCCCCATTACCCTCATGTGTCTTATAAGCCCACGGCTCCCTTAGTTCTGTGCCATATACGCTACAGGCCCGCGGGCCACGCCCCCCTCCACAGCCAGCTTCTATGTTTCCTAATAGATGCCATTATGGTGTTTCTGTACACACACACACCTACTTACTTACTACTTACGTATAAAATACTACACGGTCTAGCTCCATCCTATCTTGCCGATTGTATTGTACCATATGTCCCGGCAAGAAATCTGCGTTCAAAGGACTCCGGCTTGTTAGTGATTCCCAAAGCCCAAAAAAAGTCTGCGGGCTATAGAGCGTTTTCCGTTCGGGCTCCAGTACTCTGGAATGCCCTCCCGGTAACAGTTCGAGATGCCACCTCAGTAGAAGCATTTAAGTCTCACCTTAAAACTCATTTGTATACTCTAGCCTTTAAATAGACTCCCTTTTTAGACCAGTTGATCTGCCGTTTCTTTTCTTTTTCTTCTATGTCCCACTCTCCCTTGTGGAGGGGGTCTGGTCCGATCCGGTGGCCATGTACTGCTCGCCTGTGTATCGGCTGGGGACATCTCTGCGCTGCTGATCCGCCTCCGCTTGGGATGGTTTCCTGCTGGCTCCGCTGTGGACGGAACTCTCGCTGCTGTGTTGGATCCATTGTGGATTGAACTTTCACAGTATCATGTTAGACCCGCTCGACATCCATTGCTTTCCTCCTCTCCAAGGTTCTCATAGTCATCATTGTCACCGACGTCCCACTGGGTGTGAGTTTTCCTTGCCCTTATGTGGGCCTACCGAGGATGTCGTAGTGGTTTGTGCAGCCCTTTGAGACACTAGTGATTTAGGGCTATATAAGTAAACATTGATTGATTGATTGAATAATACACACAGTACATCTGACTACGGGAGCTGTATGCGCCGACTATCCATCAAGCGGAGTTTACCAAAGTCATACTGAAACATTTTGAAGGATTTTTGAGCGCTGCGTGTAATATTTTATATTCTCAAAGGGGAACATTATCAGCAGACCTATGTAAGCGTCAATATATACCTTGATGGTAAAGGAAAAAGACCATATTTTTTTTTAACCGATTTCCGTACTCTAAATGGGTGAATTTTGGCGAATCAAACGCCTTTCTGTTTATCTCTCTCAGAACGTGACGTCACATCGGTACTCAACGCCATTTTCCCCTAACACATCACACACATCGAGTCAAATCAGCTCTGTTATTTTCCGTTTTTTCGACTGTATTCCGGTACCTTGGAGACATCATGCCTCGTCGGTGTGTTGTCGGAGGGTGTAACAACACCATCAGGGACGGATTCAAGTTGACTTACGTGGAGTGTGCATCGATTAGCACCGCATGCTAATCGATGCTAATTTTGCTATTTAGGCTAGCTGTGTGTACATATTGTAGCATTATGCCTCATTTGCAGAGGTGGGTAGAGTAGCCAGAAATTGTACTCAAGTAAGAGTACTGTTACTTTAGACATTTATTACTGAAGTAAAAGTAAGGAGTAGTCATCCGAATATGTACTTGAGTAAAAGTAAAAAGTATGTTGTGAAAAAACTACTCAAGTACTGAGTAACTGATGAGTAACCTGATTACGGCAACAAGTAATGCACAAAAACATAAAAATAGCAATGAGCAAATTCAGAGCCAGGAATATCTCTTAAGCAACTAAAACAATTATATATATTAAATAATAATACATTAAAATAAAAAAAATTAAGGGAAAATTGAGCCACAATAACTTAACAGCACCATAGGCTCAGTAGGCATTCATCGATTGATTGATTGATTAAAACATGTATTAGTAAATTGCACAGTACAGTACATATTATGTACAATTGACCACTAAATGGTAACACCCCAATAAGTTTTTCAGCATTTATCAATTACTTAATAAATGACCAAGTCGAGGTGATCTACCTCATATATACATACACACATATATCATTTATACACAAACATATCATATATATATATATATATATATACATATATATGTATATATATATATTAAATATATATATATATATGTATATATATATACATACATATATATATATATATACATGCCTTTATATATACAGAATATAATTTATATTTATTTATTTTGCCGTTTTTGTTGACATGTTAAAGGTGTTTTAATGAATATACATGCATGTTTAACATATAGATTCCTATCTTTCATGAAGACAAGAATATAAGTTGGTGTATTACCTGATTCTGATGACTTGCATTGATTGGAATCAGACAGTATAGTGCTGATAATGTCCACGTTTTCAAATGGAGGAGAAAAAAAGTTCCTCTTTTCTGTCTAATACCACATGAAAGTTGTTGGTTTTTGGCATCTTATTTGTCCAGCTTCCATATTCGTTTTTATACACTTTACAAGAAATACATTGGCGGCAAACTCCGTAGCTTGCTAGCTTGTTTGCTCTGGCTTTCGGAGACTCTTATTTTGTTAGTGCAGGCGCGACGGAGCGGCACTTTTATTGTGAAGACAGGAACTGTGCGATCAGTCTTTAGGCTTTTGACGGGAAGTACGGTTGAAATAAAAAGTGTCTTTTTTTCTTTACACTTTTGATTGATTGATTGAAACTTTTATTAGTAGATTGCACAGTACAGTACATATTCCGTACAATTGACCACTAAATGGTAACACCCCAATAAGTTTTTTAACTTGTTTGAGTCGGGTCATGTGACCACCTGGCTCTGTTTGATTGGTCCAACGTCACCAGTGACTGCATGTGATTGGTGAAAGGCAGGCGTGCGTAGATTCTACTTTGAAGCTCTGTCATTAACCAAAACAAACATCAATAGATCGATAAAAAAAAGTACCGAGGAGCGAGCTGAATGTAGATAAATGGAACGGAGTAAAAGTAGCGTTTTTTCTCTATAAATATACTCAAGTAAAAGTAAAAAAGTATGTTCTACTCGTAGAAGTACAATTTATCCCAAAAGTTACTCAAGTAAATGTAACGGCGTAAATGTAGCGCGTTACTACCCACCTCTGCTCATTTGTAGCTATATTTACATCTAGCCGTTCCCTCCATCCACATTTAATGCCAAACAAACACTTAGCAATCGACGGATTGAAGTTGCTCCAGTGTCAAGAGATGCGAAAGTCCTTTGTTTGGTTTTTACCGGCCATGCTACGACTGCGATGGCACAGAGAGGACAAGAATGTCTGGATATCCTGCCAAGCAGGGAGGTAATGGGCCCCATTTTTATAGTCTTTTGGTTTGAACCCACAACCTTCTGATCTCAGGGCGGACACTCTAACCACTAGGCCACTGAGTAGTGTGACAATTATTGGGACTTTAACTTGACTTTAAGAGAACTTTATTGAAGGATTCAATAAAGTACTACCCATCGGTCGGTCCGTCCGTCCAGTGGACACGTTTAGAACAGTATTTCCTTAAAGTCCTACTGAAAGCCACTACTAGCGACCACGCAGTCTGATAGTTTATATATCAATGATGAAATATTAACATTGCAACACATGCCAATACGGCCGCTTTAGTTTACTAAATTACAATTTTAAATTTCCCGCGGAGTTTCCTGTTGAAATCGTCGCGGAATGATGACGTGTGTTTGTGACGTTATTGGTTGGAGGTGACATTTTAGCCCAGCACCACTCACGGCTAAAAGTCGTCTCTTTTCATCGCATAACTACTGCTGAATCTTTTGCAATTTGTTCAATTAATAATGGAGACGTCAAAGAAGAATGCTGTTGGTGGAAAGCGGTGGATTGCAGCTGCCTTTAGCAACTGAAACACAGCCGCTGTTTGTTTGTTTGTTGTGAAGCTTTAACACAGAGCGGTCAAGCGAACATGTTTCTCTACGTCCACCAGCAAGTTTTTGGATGGGAAAAAATTGTGATATTAAGTCGGCTCTTACCGGAGACTTGAGCGGATTATGAGACCTCCTCTTGCAGTTATCAAAAAGGCAGCTGTGATCTTGGCTCCTCCGTTGGCTTCTCTCAGAGACACTGGTGGTCACCGCAGCCCTCTGACTTTCAGGTATAATAATAATAATAATAATGGATTAGATTTATATCGCGCTTTTCTATTGTTATATACTCAAAGCCCTCACAGAGATTTGGGAACCCATCATTCATTCACACCTGGTGGTGGTAAGCTACATCAGTAGCCACAGCTGACCTGGGGTAGACTGACGGAAGCGTGGCTGCCAGTTTGCGTCTACGGCCCCTCCGACCACCACCAATCATTCATTCATCATTCATTCACCGGTGTGAGCGGCACCGGGGGCAAAGGGTGAAGTGTCCTGCCCAAAGACACAACGGCAGCGACTTTGATGTCCATAGGTGGGAAGCGAACCTGCAACCCTCAGGTTTCTGGCACGGCCGCTCTACCCACTTCGCCATACCGCCCCAGGTATGACTTTATAATCTCACTAAAACACTATTAAAGCAATAAGTAAATAAGGGATTTTCCATAATTATCCTAGTAAATGTGTCTAATAACATATGAATCGCTCCCACTGCCGTCGCCTGGAGCCGTCGCCTTTTCTTATTTAAAAAAAATTTTTTTTTTAGTGCTTCACTTCACTTTCCTCATCCACAAATCTTTCATCCTGGCTCAAATTAATGGGGAAATCGACGCTTTCTCGGTCCGAATAGCTCTTACTGCTGGTGGCTATTATTATAAACAATGTTCAGATGTGAGGAGCCATACAACCCGTGATGTCACGCCCCCATCGTCTGCTACTTCCGGTACAGGAAAGGCTTTTTTATTAGCCACCAAAAGCTGCAAACTTTATCGTGGATGTCCATCCATCCATCCATCCATCATCTTCCGCTTATCCGAGGTCGGGTTGCGGGGGCAACAGCCTAAGCAGGGAAGCCCAGACTTCCCTCTCTCCAGCCACTTCGTCTAGCTCTTCCCGGGGGATCCCGAGGCGTTCCCAGGCCAGCCGGGAGACATAGTCTTCCCAACGTGTCCTGGGTCTTCCCCGTGGCCTCCTACCGGTTGGACGTGCCCTAAACACCTCCCTAGGGAGGCGTTCGGGTGGCATCCTGACCAGATGCCCGAACCACCTCATCTGGCTCCTCTCCATGTGGAGGAGCAGCGGCTTTACTTTGAGTTCCTCCCGGATGGCAGAGCTTCTCACCCTATCTCTAAGGGAGAGACCCAAACTCATTTGGGCCGCTTGTACCCGTGATCTTATCATTTCGGTCATGACCCAAAGCTCATGACCATAGGTGAGGATGGGAACGTAGATCGACCGGTAAATTGAGAGCTTTGCCTTCCGGCTCAGCTCCTTCTTCACCACAAGGGATCGGTACAACGTCCGCATTACTGAAGACGCCGCACCGATCCGCCTGTCGATCTCACGATCCACTCTTCCCCCACTCGTGAACAAGACTCCTAGGTACTTGAACTCCTCCACTTGGGGCAGGGTCTCCTCCCCAACCCGGAGATGGCACTCCACCCTTTTCCCTTTCCTCTACTAAATCCTTTCAGCAAAAATATGACAATATCGCGAAATGATCAAGTATGACACATAGAATGGACCTGCTATCCCCTTTTAAATAAGAAAATCTCATTTCAGTAAGCTTTTAAATCCAAAATTTTGACTCATTTTTATACTTAGCAAACTCATCCCGCGGGCTGAATAAAAACTGTTCGCGGGCCTGATCCGGTCCTCGGGCCGTACGTTTGACACCCCGGATTCAAGTGTTACGCACTGTCTTGGGATAAAGCACAGGAGATCATAGGAAAAGAATGATCAGGATCCAATTCGAGACCTTGCTGCAAGGCACTTGACCACTGTGCTTCCCCGTGAGTTATGTGCAGAATGTAAAATGTGCAATCAGGTTTTATCTATTGCAACCTTGCTTTCACATCGCTGGCACTTGTGTATACCGCTGCCACAGTCGGCTCACGTCCCGCTTTGACATTCTCAGTCACCTCAGGAGTCACAGATGCCTTCCACACAAAACTCAAGGCATTCGCTTCAGTCACTGTTTGGAACATAAACTGCCTTTTATGACCAAAGCTCCCGTCATCCGTGGCCCGTCGATAAACGCGCTCTCAGACTCGCATCTGCTCTTCTTGTCACCTTGTTCCCCCGGCAGAGACGGACCGGGCATGATACAGCATATATTTACATAAGTGTATTCATACTAAGCCCCTAAATAAAACCTTATACTAAGTAGAAGCATTTAAGTCTCATCTTAAAACTCATCTGTATACTCTAGCCTTTAAATAGACCTCCTTTTTAGACCAGTTGATCTGCCGCTTCTTTTCTTTCTCCTATGTCCCCCCTCCCTTGTGGAGGGGGTCCGGTCCGATGACCATGGATGAAGTACTGACTGTCCAGAGTCGAGACCCAGGATGGACCGCTCGCCTGTATCGGTTGGGGACATCTCTACGCTGCTGATCCGCTTGAGATGGTTTCCTGTGGACGGGACTCTCACTGCTGTCTTGGAGCCACTATGGATTGAACTTTCACAGTATCATGTTAGACCCGCTCGACATCCATTGCTTTCGGTCCCCTAGAGGGGGGGGGTTGCCCACATCTGAGGTCCTCTCCAAGGTTTCTCATAGTCAGCATTGTCACTGGCGTCCCACTGGATGTGAATTCTCCCTGCCCACTGGGTGTGAGTTTTCCTTGCCCTTTTGTGGGTTCTTCCGAGGATGTTGTAGTCGTAATGATTTGTGCAGTCCTTTGAGACATTTGTGATTTGGGGCTATATATATAAACATTGATTGATTGATTGATATTTGCATGCTTTGTTCTCCATGATCTTGCTCCTTTTGTGTTTAATATTATTCAATATAAAACACACACCAGCAGCGCTGCGGACATTTTACGTTTTCCCTATCAAGATCAAGATGAGACTTTCTCCTAAGTTTGACAGTCAAGGTTTTCAATGAGAAATGACTGACTTTTTCCTTTCCTATCGGGCTTTTAGTGTCTTTTCAGCAACCAGACAATATTAATCAATCAATCAATGTTTATTTATATAGGCCTAAATCACAAATGTCTCAAAGGACTGAACAAACCACTACGACTACAACATCTTCGGAATAACCCACATAAGGGCAATGAGAACTCACACCCAGTGGGACGCCAGTGACAATGATGACTAGAGAACCTTGGAGAGGACCTCATATGTGGGCAACCCCCCCCCCTCTAGGGGACCGAAAGCAATGGATGTCGAGCGGGTCTAACATGATACTGTGAAAGTTCAATCCATAGTGGCTCCAACACAGCCGCGAGAGTTCAGTTCAACGCGCATCCAAGACAGCAGCGAGAGTCCCGTCCACAGGAAACCATCCCAAGCGGAGTAGGATCAGCATCGTAGAGTAGTCCCCAACCCATACACAGGTGTCCCGACGAGTGGTCCATCCTGAGTCCCGACTCTGGACAGCCAGTACTTCATCCATGGGAGGGGGGGACAGAGGAGAAAAAGAAAAGAAGCGGCAGATCAACTGGTCTAAAAAGGAGGTCTATTTAAAAGCTAGAGTATACAAATGAGTTTTAAGGTGAGACTTAAATGCTTCTACTGAGGTGGCATCTCGAACTGTTACCGGGAGGGCATTCCAGAGTACTGGAACCCGAATTGAAAACGCTCTGTAGCCTGCAGACTTTTTTTGGGCTTTGGGGATTACTAATAAACTGGAGTCCTTTGAACGCAGATTTCTTGCTGGGACATATGGTACAATACAATCGGCAAGATAGGCTGGAGCTAGACCGTATAGTATTTTATAAAAAAGTAGTAAAACCTTAAAGTCACATCTTAAGTGCACAGGAAGCCAGTGCAGGTGAGCCAGTATAGGTATATATGTATGTATATATGTATATAAAGGTATATACAGTATAGATATATATGTATGTATATATGTATATAAAGGTATATACAGTATAGGTATATATGTATGTATATATGTATATAAAGGTATATACAGTATAGTTATATATGTATGTATACATGTATATAAAGGTATATACAGTATAGGTATATATGTATGTATATATGCATATAAAGGTATATACAGTATAGGTATATATGTATGTATATATGTATATAAAGGTATATACAGTATAGTTATATATGTATGTATATATGTATATTAAGGTATATACAGTATAGGTATATATGTATGTATATATGTATATAAAGGTATATACAGTATAGGTATATATGTATGTATATATGTATATAAAGGTATATACAGTATAGTTATATATGTATGTATATATGTATATAAAGGTATATACAGTATAGGGTATATATGTATGTATATATGTATATAAAGGTATATACAGTATAGGTATATATGTATGTATATATGTATATAAATGTATATACAGTACAGGCGTAATGTGATCAAACTTTCTTGTTCTTGTCAAAAGTCTAGCAGCCACATTTTGTACCAACTGTAATCTTTTAATGCTAGACATGGGGAGACCCGAAATTAATACGTTACAGTAATCGAGACGAGACGTAACAAACGCATGGATAATGATCTCAGCGTCTTTAGTGGACAGACATAGCTCTTATGGTATATATGTTCTTGTCTAATAAATAACTCATACCTACTTGTGGTTAGAGTATCTGCCTTGAGGCCGGTAGGTTGTGAGTTCAAACCCCGTCCGAGTCATACCAAAGACTCTAACAATGGGACCCATTGCCTCCTTGCTTGGAACTCAGCATCAAGGGTTGGAATTGGGGGTTAAATCACCAAATTTTTAAATTGCACCACACCTAGTATGTGTGTGACAATCATTGGTACTTTAACTTAATATTATTTTGTACTCGTAGCTCCAATAAGGGCTAAAGTGCTTTTATACCCACTTTTTCCATATTCAGTCTTTACACTGTATAACTGGGGTCAGCAACCTTTTTGAAACCAAGAGCTACTTCTTGGGTACTGATTAATGCGAAGGGGCTACCAGTTTGATACACACTTAAATAAATTGCCAGAAATAGCCAATTTGCTCAATTTACCTCTAATAAATAAATATATATATATATATATATATAAAAATGTGTATTTCTGTCCGACATTCCGTCGTACATTTTGTTTCCTTTACGGAAGGTTTTTTGTAGAGAATAAATGATGAAAAAAACAATTAATAAATGGTTTAAAAGAGGAGAAAACATGAAAAAAATTAAAACTAAATTTTGAAACATAGTTTATCTTCAATTTCGACTCCGTAAAATTCAAAATTCAACCGAAAAAAATGAAGAGTGTGAGGACTGGTGGGCATTGTGATGCCGGGTTCGATTCCCTCGAGGATGCGTTGACGTGAACACAACAAAGGTAGGATCTTAAAATATTTATTTTACAAAAAAAAGGGAGCTCTGAACAGAAATACTGGAGCTAATAAAAAGGCAAACCAAAAACGCTAGTATGAAAACTAGGAAGTAAAAATAGACAAACTTAAATAGCACCTTGGCACAAAAGAGAAAACAAATCATCAGTATGTAAACTTAGCGTGAGAAGCTAGCGAGAATAGAAATACGTGCGAGAAAGCAAATGATCAAAATCCAGACGTACAGCAAACTATGAACCCAGACCGAATGAACAGAGAAGACTGGCTTAAATAGTAGGGTGATAATTAGTGGCAGGTGTGCGGGGCGAGACTAGCAGGTGGACTGATGAGTGACCATGGTGACAAAGCAAACAGGACATAAGGAGTCGGAGAATTATACAAAATGGAAAAATAAATAGTGTAGATTAGAGCAGCAGATCGCAACAAAGAGAAAAAATAGCTAATTCAAATATTTTTGAAAGAATTTAAAAACAAATTTATGGAACATCATTAGTAATTTTTCCTGATTAAGATTAATTTGATCATTTTGATGACATGTTTTAAATAGGTTAAATTCCAATCTGCACTTTGTGGGGCGGTTTAGCTCGGTTGGTAGAGCGGCCGTGCCAGCAACTTGAGGGTTGCAGGTTCGATTCCCGCTTCCGCCATCCTAGTCATTGCCGTTGTGTCCTTGAGCAAGACACTTTACCCACCTGCTCCCAGTGCCACCCACACTGGTTTGAATGTAACTTAGATATTGGGTTTCACTATATAAAGCGCTTTGAGTCACTAGAGAAAAAGCGCTATATAAATATAATTCACTTCACTTTGTTAGAATATATAACAAATTGGACCAAGCTATATTTCTAACAAAGACAAATCATCATTTCTTCTAGATTTTCCAGAACAAAAATTTTAAAAGAAATTCAAAAGACTTTGAAATAAGATTTAAATTGGATTCTACAGATTTTCTAGATTTGCCAGAATATTTTTTTTTAATTTTAATCATAATAAGTTTGAAGAAATATTTCACAAATATTATTCGTTGAAAAAACAGAAGCTAAAATCCATCCATCCATCCATTTTCTACGGATTATTCCCTTTCGGGGTCGCGGGGGGCGCTGGCGCCTATCTCAGCTACAATCGGGCGGAAGGCAGGGTACACCCTGGACAAGTCGCCACCTCATCACAGGGCCAACACAGATAGACAGACAACATTCACACACTAGGGACCATTTAGTGTTGCCAATCAACCTATCCCCAGGTGCATGTCTTTGGAAGTGGGAGGAAGCCGGAGTACCCGGAGGGAACCCACGCACTCACGGGGAGAACATGCAAACTCCACACAGAAAGATCCCGAGCCTGGATTTGAACCCAAGACTGCAGGAACTTCGTATTGTGAGGCAGACGCACTAACCCCTCTGCCACCGTGAAGCCCAGAAGCTAAAATGAAGAATTAAATTAATATGTATTTATTATTCTTTATAATAATAAAAAAAAATACTTGAACATTGATTTAAATTGTCAGGAAAGAAGAGGAAGGAATTTAAAAGGTAAAAAAGGTATATGTGTTTGAAAATCCTAAAATCATTTTTAGGCTTGTATTTTTTTCTCTAAAATTGTCTTTTTGAAATGTATAAGAAGCAAAGTAAAAAAAATAATGAATTTATTTAAAAAAGTGAAGACCAGGTCTTTAAAATATTTTCTTGGATTTTCAAATTCTATTTGAGTTTTGTCTCTCTTAGAATTAAAAATGTCGAGCAAAGCGAGTCCAGCTTGCTAGTAAATAAATACAATTTGAAAAATAGAGGCAGCTCACTGGTAAGTGCTGCTATTTGAGCTATTTTTAGAACAGGCCAGCGGGCGACTCATCTGGTCCTTACGGGCACCGCGTTGGTGACCCCTGCTGTACGTGGTATACAGCATAATAGATGCTGTATACCACGTAGAAGAATATCATGTCAAGAAGACAAACTTCCCCCTGACTATGTGTGCTATAGCGCGAGCATTACAGTCATATTTTACAGCAACATCATGCTGGGTTAGACCTTCTGCTGAACAAAAACAAAACAACCAAATTTACAGCTCCCAGATCTGTAGCTGACTGATGGATAGTTGGCAGAGTTTTTGGTTGTCATAAAAAATCTCTCGGGACACGTTGATGTTATAACGTCATTAAAAAGTCCATTTTTCATTACAGGTAACCTTCAATTATCAGCATCCGCACTTGTTCCCAGACCTTGACCATTATGTGCATAACAAGACGGTTCAGTTCTACGCCATCACGCCAAAAAGTTTTGCAGAAATTTGTATAGTTTTTTTGCTTTGTTTTCCGGGCTTTCATATTATTTATTGTGGGTTATTCGATTATTATTAATAATCTGATTAAATATGGTAATGCGATTGACCCATTGTGGAGGACTCGGACCTCCGGGTTCCTCCAATGACGGACATCAATCAATCAATCAATCAATGTTTATTTATATAGCCCCAAATCACAAATGTCTCAAAGGACTGCACAAATCATTACGACTACAACATCCTCGGAAGAACCCACAAAAGGGCAAGGAAAACTCACACCCAGTGGGCAGGGAGAATTCACATCCAGTGGGACGCCAGTGACAATGCTGACTATGAGAAACCTTGGAGAGGACCTCAGATGTGGGCAACCCCCCCCTCTAGGGGACCAAAAGCAATGGATGTCGAGCGGGTCTAACATGATACTGTGAAAGTTCAATCCATAGTGGCTCCAACACAGCCGCGAGAGTTCAGTTCAAGCGGATCCAAGACAGCAGCGAGAGTCCCGTCCACAGGAAACCATCTCAAGCGGAGGCGGATCAACAGCGTAGAGATGTCCCCAACCGATACACAGGCGAGCGGTCCATCCTGGGTCCCGACGAGCGGTCCATCCTGGGTCTCGACTCTGGACAGCCAGTACTTCATCCATGGTCATCGGACCGGACCCCCTCCACAAGGGAGGGGGGGGCATAGGAGAAAAAAGAAAACAAGCGGCAGATCAACTGGTCTAAAAAGGAGATCTATTTAAAGGCTAGAGTATACAGATGAGTTTTAAGGTGAGACTTAAATGCTTCTACTTAGGTAGCATCTCGAACTGTTAATCCTGAGCCGGCGGTAATGCTTAGCATGCGCTAATTATTTTGCGAAACGAGTTTGACCCAGCGAAAATTCTAGACATTCGCTAATGAAAATGATATTTTGCGAAACAAGTTTGACTTGGCGTTAATCCTGAGCCGGCGGTAATGCTTAGCATGCGCAAATTATTTTGCGAAACGAGTTGACCCGGCAGTAATTCTAAACAGGCGCATACTATATACTCGGCGGCAATTCAAGGAAATACGGTATCTTACCAACTATGGCGTGCCTAAAGAGCCGACACGGCCACAACCGCACGCTGTTCATGGCCATGCATGAGTGCATCCATGTATTAGATTTGATTTTGATAAAGGCCAGTGAGTGGAGTGGGCGTTTGGCCATTAAAATCCACAACATCCTGTTGCAAAGTCCGGACATATAGCATGCAAATGTGTGTGTGTGCGTGTTAAAGGAAGAGAAAGACTGAGTCGCAGCATGCGTGTAAACAACTCTATTAGCGAGCTGTCCTTGCATGATGGAAAGAGTCTCTGTGGGGATGTTGTTCTCCGGTGTTCTGCCAAATCCCTTTTCTTCCACTCCTCATTCAAGTGCACATTAGGAAATACTTAAAATGCTGTGAGAGCTTTTGTCGTTTCCCTTTCACCTGTCGTGCATCTGCGTGCACTCTCTGCACAACGCATGCTGGACTCCTGCTTCTCATAGCCTTCTTTAGAGCAGTGCTTTTCAACCTTTTTTTGAGCCGAGGCACATTTTATGCGTTGAAAAAAATCCAGAGGCACACCACCAGCAGAAATCATTAAAAAACGAAATTCAGTTGACCGCATACTTGCCAACCCTCCCGAAATTCAGCGCCTCTCCCGAAAATCTCCCGGAAGAAATGTTGTCCCGAAAATCTCCCGAAATTCAACTGGAGCTGGAAGCCACGCCCCCTCCAGCTCAAACATGCACAGTTCGAAGCTTGAAAAGGAGGATTGCAAGCCGATGTGACGCCATTTAAAGTAATTTTTTAAAAACGACTGCTAATCCTCCTTTTCGACCGGACGACCTCGAAGAATTAAATTAGAAACATCCGGAGGCAGAAGTTCATTAAGAGGGGCGGACTCACCGGCTCTCAGCCATGTTTCCGTCACACAGAGGAAGTCACTGGACTCCGGCTTCTCATACCCTTCTTTAGAGCAGTGTTTTTCAACCTTTTTTTGAGCCGAGGCACATTTTATGCGTTGAAAAAAATCCGGAGGCACACCACCAGTAGAAATCATTAAAAAAAAAAACGAAACTCAGTTGACAGCATACTTGCCAACCTTCCCGAAATTCAGCGCCTCTCCCGAAAACCTCCCGGAAGAAATTTGGTCCCGAAAATCTCCCGAAATTCAACTGGAGCTGGAAGCCACGCCCCCTCCAGCTCAAACATGCAAAGTTCGAAGCTTGAAAAGGAAGATTGCAAGCCGATGTGACGCCATTTAAAGTCATTTTTTAAAAACGACTGCTAATCCTCCTCCTTTTCGACCGGACGACCGCGGAGAATTAAAGTTGAAAACACCCGGAGGCAGAAGTTCATTAAGAGGGGCGGACTCACCGGCTCTCAGCCATGTTTCCGTCACACAGAGGAAGTCACTGGACTCCTGTTTCTCATAGCCTTCTTTAGAGCAGTGTTTTTCAACCTTTTTTTGAGCCGATGGACATTTTTTGCGTTGAAAAAAATCCGGAGGCACACCACCAGTAGAAATCATAAAAAAAAAACGAAACTCAGTTGACAGCATACTTGCCAACCCTCCCGAAATTCAGCGCCTCTCCCGAAATCCTCCCCGAAGAAATTTGGTCCCGAAAATCTCCCGAAATTCAGCTGGAGCTGGAAGCCACGCCCCCTCCAGCTCAAACATGCACAGTTCGAAGCTTGAAAAGGAGGATTGCAAGCCGATGTGACGCCATTTAAAGTCATTTTTTAAAACGACTGCTAATCCTCCTCCTTTTCGACCGGACGACCTCTGAGAATTAAATTAGAAACACCCAAAGGCAGAAGTTCATTAAGAGGGGCGGACTCACCGGCTCTCAGCCATGTTTCCGTCACACAGAGGAAGTCACTGGACTCCTGCTTCTCATAGCCTTCTTAAGAGCAGTGTTTTTCAACCTTTTTTTGAGCCGAGGCACATTTTATCTGTTGAAAAAAATCCGGAGGCACACCACCAGTAGAAATCATAAAAAAAAAACGAAACTCAGTTGACAGCATACTTGCCAACCTTCCCGAAATTCAGCGCCTCTCCCAAAAACCTCCCGGAAGAAATGTTGTCCCGGAAATCTCCCGAAATTCAACTGGAGCTGGAAGCCACGCCCCCTCTAGCTCAAACATGCACAGTTCGAAGCTTGAAAAGGAAGATTGCAGGCCGATGTGACGCCATTTAAAGTCATTTTTAAAAACGACTGCTAATCCTCCTCCTTTTCGACTGGACGACCGCGGAGAATTTAAGTAGAAAACACCCGGAAGCAGAAGTTCATTAAGAGGGGCGGACTCACCGGCTCTCAGCCTTGTTTCCGTCACACAGAGGAAGTCACTGGACTCCTGCTTCTCATAGCCGTCTTTAGAGCAGTGTTTTTAAACTTTTTTTTGAGCCGAGGCACATTTTATGCGTTGAAAAAAATCCGGAGGCACACCACCAGTAGAAATCATCAAAAAACGAAACTCAGTTGACAGCATACTTGCCAACCTTCCCGAAATTCAGCGCCTCTCCCGAAAACCTCCCGGAAGAAATGTTGTCCCGAAAATCTCCCGAAATTCAACTGGAGCTGGAAGCCACGCCCCCTCCAGCTCAAACATGCACAGTTCGAAGCTTGAAAAGGAAGATTGCAGGCCGATGTGACGCCATTTAAAGTCATTTTTAAAAACGACTGCTAATCCTTCTCCTTTTCGACCGGACGACCTCGAAGAATTAAATTAGAAACATCCCGGAGGCAGAAGTTCATTAAGAGGGGCGGACTCACCGGCTCTCAGCCATGTTTCCGTCACACAGAGGAAGTCACTGGACTCCTGTTTCTCATAGCCTTCTTTAGAGCAGTGTTTTTCAACCTTTTTTTAAGCCCAGGCACATTTTATGCGTTGAAAAAAATCCGGAAGCACACCACCAGTAGAAATCATTAAAAAAAAACGAAACTCAATAGACAGCATACTTGCCAACCTTCCCGAAATTCAGCGCCTCTCCCGAAAACTTCCCGGAAGAAATTTGGTCCCGAAAATATCCCGAAATTCAGTTGGAGCTGAAGCCACGCCCCCTCCAGCTTAAACATGCACAGTTCGAAGCTTGAAAAGGAGGATTGCAAGCCGATGTGACGCCCTTTAAGTCATTTTTAAAAACGACTGCTAATCCTCCTCCTTTTCGACCGGACGACCGCGGAGAATTTAAGTAGAAAACACCCGGAAGCAGAAGTTCATTAAGAGGGGCGGACTCACCGGCTCTCAGCCATGTTTCCGTCACACAGAGGAAGTCACTGGACTCCTGCTCCTCATAGCCTTCTTAAGAGCAGTGTTTTTAAACCTTTTTTTGAGCCGAGGCACATTTTATGCGTTGAAAAAAATCCTGAGGCACACCACCAGTAGAAATCATTAAAAAACGAAACTCAGTTGACAGCATACTTGCCAACCCTCCCGAAATTCAGCGCCTTTCCCGAAAACCTCCCGGAAAAAATGTTGTCCCGAAAATCTCCCGAAATTCAACTGGAGCTGGAAGCCACGCCCCCTCCAGCTCAAACATGCACAGTTCGAAGCTTGAAAAGGAGGATTGCAGGCTGAGCTGACGCCATTTAAAGTAATTTTTTAAAAACGACTGCTAATCCTTCTCCTTTTCGACCGGACGACCTCGAAGAATTAAATTAGAAACATCCGGAGGCAGAAGTTCATTAAGAGGGGCGGACTCACCGGCTCTCAGCCATGTTTCCGTCACACAGAGGAAGTCACTGGACTCCTGCTTCTCATAGCCTTCTTAAGAGCAGTGTTTTTAAACCTTTTTTTGAGCCGAGGCACATTTTATGCGTTGAAAAAAATCCAGAGGCACACCACAGGCAGAAATCATTAAAAAACGAAATTCAGTTGACAGCATACTTGCCAACCCTCCCGAAATTCAGCGCCTCTCCCGAAAATCTACCGAAATTCAGCTGGAGCTGGAAGCCACGCCCCCTCCAGCTCAAACATGCACAGTTCGAGGCTTGAAAAGGAGGAATGCAAGCCGATGTGACGCCATTTAAAGTCATTTTTAAAAACGACTGCTAATCCTCCTCCTTTTCGACCGGACGACCGCGGAGAATTTAAGTAGAAAACACCCGGAAGCAGAAGTTCATTAAGAGGGGCGGACTCACCGGCTCTCAGCCATGTTTCCGTCACACAGAGGAAGTCACTGGACTCCTGCTTCTCATAGCCTTCTTAAGAGCAGTGTTTTTAAACCTTTTTTTGAGCCGAGGCACATTTTATGCGTTGAAAAAAATCCTGAGGCACACCACCAGTAGAAATCATTAAAAAACGAAACTCAGTTGACAGCATACTTGCCAACCCTCCCGAAATTCAGCGCCTTTCCCGAAAACCTCCCGGAAAAAATGTTGTCCCGAAAATCTCCCGAAATTCAACTGGAGCTGGAAGCCACGCCCCCTCCAGCTCAAACATGCACAGTTCGAAGCTTGAAAAGGAGGATTGCAGGCTGAGCTGACGCCATTTAAAGTAATTTTTTAAAAACGACTGCTAATCCTTCTCCTTTTCGACCGGACGACCTCGAAGAATTAAATTAGAAACACCCGGAGGCAGAAGTTCATTAAGAGGGGCGGACTCACCGGCTCTCAGCCATGTTTCCGTCACACAGAGGAAGTCAAGTCCACCGCCCGCGGGAAGTGAAGAAATCCTTCAGGATAAACGTTTTGTTTGTCAAAGATCTTGCGTTCACAAGACCGGACCTGACGGGGGGGAACACGTCCAAGGGCGCAGCTAATCCAGGTCGGGCCAGACACACAGCCTGCAGGTGGCGGGGGAGAGGAGACAAACTAAAAGAATTGACAGCGAGAGACGGCAGAGTAAAGCACATACTGGCGCCATCTTCTGGAAACTCAGAAGTGATGTTACTCGAGAACCCGCAAGACCGCAAGAGACTGTCAAAAACTGCTTTATACAACATAGTAATATTCACTGCCCTTAAAGGCCTACTGAAAGCCACTACTAGCGACCACACAGTCTGATAGTTTATATATCAATGATGAAATATTAACATTGCAACACATGCCAATACGGCCTTTTTAGTTTACTAAATTACAATTTGAAATTTCCCGCGAGGTATCCTGTTGAAAACGTCGCGGATGATGACGTGTATGATGACGCGTGCGCGTGACGTCACCGGTGGTAGCGGACATTTTCTCCCAGCACCGATCACGGCTAAAAGTAGTCTGTTTTTATCGCATAATTACACAGTGTTCTGGACTTCTATGTTGCTGAATATTTTGCATTTTTTCCAATTAATAATGGAGACGTCAAAGAAGAAAGATGTTGGTGGAAAGTGGTGTATTGCAGCCGGCTGTAGCAACACAAACACAGCCGCTGTTTCTTTGTTTGTTGTGAAGCTTTAATATGGAACAGAGAGCGGTCAAGCCAACATGGTTCTCTACCACATGTCAACCGGCGAGTTTCGGTGAGAACATTGTGGTAATAAGTCGGCTCTTACCGTAAACATAAGCGGAGCTTGTGTCGTTCCTCCTGCAGCTGTCAAAGAGGCAGCTGCGACTTTCTTGGCTCCTCCATGGCTTCCCTCAGAGACACTGGCGGTCACCACACCCCTTTGACTTTCAGGTATGACTATATAATCTCACTAAAATACTAGTTACACACTAAGCAGATAAGGGATTTTCCAGAATTATCCTAGTAAATGTGTCTAATAAGATCTGAATCGCTCCCACTGCCCTCGTCTTTTTTTTTAAAGTTTTAGTCTTTCACTCTCACTATCCTCATCCACGAATCTTTCATCCTCGCTCAAATTAATGGAGGAATTGTCGCTTTCTCGGTCCAAATAGCTCTAGCTGCTGGTGGCAATGATTGTAAACACTGTGGGGATGTGAGGAGCTCTACAACCCGTGACGTCACGCACACATCGTCTGCTACTTCCGGTACAGGCAAGGCTTTTTTATTAGTGACCAAAAGTTGCGAACTTTATCGTGGATGTTCTCTACTAAATCCGTTCAGCAAAAATATGGCAATATCGCCAAATGATGAAGTATGACACATAGAATGGACCTGCTATCCCCGTTTAAATAAGAAAATCTCATTTCAGTAGGCCTTTAATGTATCATTCTGTCTTTCACACTGCTTTTCAAACAAAGCTGGCAGCTTTTAGTAGCAGTGAATGCCAGTGAAGAAAATGAAGGGGGCTGAGTAACCGGAGGTACAAGTCATAAAAGAAACTAGAATACTGTATGAACTTTAAATCACACACACATTAAAAATGCGAGCAGCGCCGCGACGCATGTGTTTGCTCTCATCAGCATAAATGTGACGATGCAGAGCACACGCCGGAATGCAAACATTCAAGGGCGTAGAATTGGGTAGGGACGCTAGGGACACGTCCCTACCAATATCCAGCCGCTACTGTGTAGTCCAGGGGTGCCCACACTTTTTCTGCAGGCGAGCTACTTTTCAATTGACCAACTCGAGGGGATCTACCTCATTTATATGTATCATTTATATTTATTTATTTATGAAAGAGACATTTTTGTAAACAAGTTAAATGTGTTTAATGATAATACAAGCATGTGTAACACATATAGATGTCTTTCTTTCACAAAGACAAGAATATAAGTTGGTGTATTACCTGATTCTGATGACTTGCATTGATTGGAATCAGACAGTAATGATGATAACGCCCACATTTTCAAATGGAGGAGAAAAAAAGTTGTCCTTTCTGTACAATACCACATGAAAGTGGTTGGTTTTTGGCATCTAATTCATCCAGCTTCCATACACTTTACAAGAAAAACATTGGCGGCAAATTCCGTAGCTTGCTTGATTGACATTCACGGCACCCGAGGGTCTTGTGAGATGACGCTGGCTGCTGCCAGTTCATTATTATGAAAAAATGACAGAGAGGAAGGCGAGAAACACTTTTTATCTCAACAGACTTTCGCGCCGTCCCTTCCGTCAAAACTCTAAAGGCTGACTGCACATTTCCTATCTTCACAATAAAAGCCCTGCTTCATGCTGCCTGCGCTAACAAAATAAGAGTCTCGGAAAGCTGGCGTGCACAAGTGATGTGCACGCCAGCTTTCTGAGGGATCGCTTGTGCACGCCAGTTTTCCGAGACTCTGTATTTAGTTAGCGCAGGCAGCATGAAGCAGGGCTTTTATTGTGAAGATAGGAAATGTGCAGTCGGCCTTTAGAGTTTTGGCGGAAGGTACGGCGCGAGAGTCTGTTGAAATAAAAAGTGTTTCTGGCCTTCCTCTCGGTCATATTTTCATAATAATGATCTTGCAGCAGCCAGCGTCATCTCACAAGACCCTCCGGTACCGTGAATGTCATTTAAGTGACGTCTTGGTGAAGATTGATGATCACTCATTTTTAGGTCTATTTTTTTTTAAAACCTGGCTGGAGATCGACTGACACACCCCCCGCTGTCGACTGGTAGCTCGCCATCGACGTAATGGGCATCCCTGGTGTGGTCACGATCAATACAAACGCTGTCCGTAATGTTTAGTCAATAATTATGGCACAGAAAGGGTTAAATGTCGGTCTCTGCCAGAAGTCCCGCCTCTAACCTAAATATCGCTCCCTGATTGGTTGCCGCGTTCATACTAACTTACGTGTGATTGGCTGTGCCCGCTGTCACTCCTCACTGTGGAAAAAACAGTCCCACCTCTCCAGACGTTAGCTCCAAATTAGCACTGCATCTCGTCTTTTCCTCCGCTTTTTTTCCAGGTGAAAGTCAATGCTTAGTCCCCTCTACCTTTGTTAACCCTCCCCGTAGGTCAAAGTTAACCTTAAACATGTGAATTTAACTACTTTAGTCCGTTTTTTAACATCGTAAAAACATCAGCTGTCTCTTTCTATGGACAGCAACAGTCCGTTGTCATGGATACATGACAACAACTTCCATTCATCCCAGTCATGCGTGCCTGAGGCGGAGTGATAGCCTACAATGTGATCAGGCTTTAGAATAGTAGCCGTGCTCATTATTTAAACCACGGTTAACAGCCAATCAGATCACCGGATTTCACCTTTCCGTTTTATTTATTTATTTCTTTTTTTGTTTCATGTCACATATTTACATTTCAAAAGCAGCAATAGAAAGAAGTAGATGAAGGGAACAATTGTGAGTGATTTAAACACACGTTGGGGAAAAGATTATTACAGTTCATTTATGTTTATTATAGGGCTGGGCAACGATTACAAATTTTAATCGAAGTTAATCGCACTATTTCTCTGATTAATCGTGATTAACTGCATTGTATACGCAAAGCCCAATAATGAATTCAAAAGTAGTGTGTAATGCACCTTTATTGGAATATTCTCCCACATGAACAAAAGCGCCAAAACATTTGTTGTGCAAACACAATTTAAATCAGTCCTTGTTAAACAGTAGCAGTTAAATAGCATATTTGATGAAAATCAACTCCAAAAATGTAAATACAAACATTTAAGCTTATTGCCACTGCCAGGGTATTTAAGTTATCCTGTTTGTTATGGAAAATAAATATAATCTACATACAAATCTCTGAGCCACAATCATAACATCTGAACAGGCAATTTCTGAGGTAACAGCAGAAACATTTTTTTTTATCAGGGATTTTATGTTTAAAAAACCTATATTATAGGTAGTGGGCTGTTTTAGGGATTTTTTTAAATCAAATTATCCGTAGTAGCAATATTAATAATGTTGTGTTTATTCTGCGTAGTGCACTTCAAATAATTATGACCATATCTAGGAATTGATATGATGGGAATTTTCCGATTGTTTGCTTGGTGCTTTGATAAACTGAAGGCATCATATACATGGTACTATATTGTGATGTTATGGGCCAGGGAATAAAAGAACTACCCTACCCAGCATGCAACAGGAGTGAGGAGCATGCGCGGTAGCCCGGTATAGGTTGTGTCGCCATGACGACATCTTGTATGTTGTGATATGCACGCTCTGAAAGTAAACGTTAAGAACTCAGCCAACACTCCTGGTCTGCATTATTCATAAATAGACAGACAACACATATACTCCGCTGCTTCACAGGCCGCTGGATGTAGCCGGCAAAGTATTCCATGCTAGCTAGCACGCCTCATTCAGTCCAAAACGGCCCGATCTATCCACATCCAGAATTGTCTGGCGGTCGTAAGTGATCCCGGAGTGACCACGCTGTAAGCCAGCCAGGAAATTTGCAGAATTGTCCGGTATTTTTGCCAAATGTTCCATCTTTACCAAGAGCCCCTCGACGCCGTCTTGTTAAGAAAAGGCGTTAACAAAATAAAAGCATGTAAACAACATACGCAAATGTGCGATAAAATAATTGTCGGCGTTAATAGATTGATGAGTTAACTCATAATTAACACATTAATTTGTCCACCCCTAGTTTATTTACAATGTTGTATTGCATGAATGTATTTCTGATGTTGTTGATGGACAGTAGGCTATGTTGATTAATAATACAACTTTAACATTTGACAACCAAATAATAAAACAAGGTGACTCTGTAAAAAATCTGGGTATTATCTTCGACCCAACTCTCTCCTTTGAGTCACACATTAAAAGCATTACTAAAACGGCCTTCTTTCATCTCCGTAATATCGCTAAAATTCGCTCCATTTTGTCCACTAAAGACGCCGAGATCATTATCCATGCATTTGTTACGTCTCGTCTCGATTACTGTAACGTATTATTTTCGGGTCTCCCCATGTCTAGCATTAAAAGATTACAGTTGGTACAAAATGCGGCTGCTAGACTTTTGACAAGAACAAGAAAGTTTGATCATATTACGCCTGTACTGTATATACCTTTATATACATATATACATACATATATACCTATACTGTATATACCTTTATATACATATATACATACATATATACCTATACTGGATATACCTTTATATACATATATACATACATATATACCTATACTGTATATACCTTTATATACATATATACATACATATATACCTATACTGTATATACCTTTATATACATATATACATACATATATACCTATACTGTATATACCTTTATATACATATATACATACATATATACCTATACTGTATATACCTTTATATACATATATACATACATATATACCTATACTGGCTCACCTGCACTGGCTTCCTGTGCACTTAAGATGTGACTTTAAGGTTTTACTACTTACGTATAAAATACTACACGGTCTAGCTCCAGCCTATCTTGCCGATTGTATTGTACCATATGTCCCGGCAAGAAATCTGCGTTCAAAAGACTCCGGCTTATTAGTGATTCCTAGAGCCCAAAAAAAGTCTGCGGGCTATAGAGCGTTTTCCGTTCGGGCTCCAGTACTCTGGAATGCCCTCCCGGTAACAGTTCGAGATGCTACCTCAGTAGAAGCATTTAAGTCTCACCTTAAAACTCATCTGTATACTCTAGCCTTTAAATAGACCTCCTTTTTAGACCAGTTGATCTGCCGCTTCTTTTCTTTTTCCTATGTCCCCCCCTCCCTTGTGGAGGGGGTCCGGTCCGATGACCATGGATGAAGTACTGGCTGTCCAGAGTCGAGACCCAGGATGGACCGCTCGTCGGGACCCAGGATGGACCGCTCGCCTGTATCGGTTGGGGACATCTCTACGCTGCTGATCCGCTTGAGATGGTTTCCTGTGGACGGGACTCTCGCTGCTGTCTTGGAGCCACTATGGATTGAACTTTCACAGTATCATGTTAGACCCGCTCGACATCCATTGCTTTCGGTCCCCTAGAGGGGGGGGGTTGCCCACATCTGAGGTCCTCTCCAAGGTTTCTCATAGTCAGCATTGTCACTGGCGTCCCACTGGATGTGAATTCTCCCTGCCCACTGGGTGTGAGTTTTCCTTGCCCTTTTGGGGGTTCTTCCGAGGATGTTGTAGTCGTAATGATTTGTGCAGTCCTTTGAGACATTTGTGATTTGGGGCTATATAAATAAACATTGATTGATTGATTGAATGATTGATTGACAGTATGATGCACTACAGCCCTACACTAAAGAGTAAAGATGAGAACTCTTCCAAGTTGTCTCCTTTGCTTTCATTTTAGTTACTTTACCTTATAACATCTGCATGACGTGAAATTATGATTGCTAATGTAAAAAAAAAAAAAAAAAAAAATTAACTTTCAGAGTACTGCCTTGGAGCACTTTTGTGTCCCCACCAATCTCAAACTCCAACGTACTCCCTTGCAAACATTTAACGTTGGCGCAGTCGTGGGTTAACATATTGCGCCATTACGGCCAGGCGCTGCAGTAGAATGACAAGACGGGCCATGTCAGTCAGTTCCTTGCAAGCCTTTGTGCACAACGGTGATGCCACACCATATTTAGTTGATCACCGGCTGTGGTTTGTTATCCTTGGAGGTGCCTGAGAGACGCGGCCCTATTATCCTACATCCAAGGGGACATAAACAGAGGACCTCGGCACAAACACAGCTGGATGAACGCCCTGAGGCACGAACATGGAAATAGACAGATGCACGCTCCCCTTAAAACATGAGCTATCTTATCTCTGTTATCGTCCTCTCCAGCCGGGGCCTGTAACGCACAATGACAGCCGTCGGAACAATCAATGAATTTCCACCATCCGTGAGTCCAAGGACGTGCGGTGAGGTTTATAGCTGGTGACGTCATCAGAATCCGATTTACAAATATACAATATGCGCTCTGCGTGGATTATTTGACATTTGATTGGCAGCAGTTGACGGGTTATGTTTCATTTCTGTATTCTTTACACATACAAATATCCATCCATCCATCCATCTTCTTCCGCTTATCCGATGTCGGGTCGCGGGGGCAACAACCTAAGCAGGGAAACCCAGACTTCCCTATCTCCAGCCACTTCGTCTAGCTCTTCCCGGGGGATCCCGAGGCGTTCCCAGGCCAGCCGGGAGACATAGTCTTCCCAACGTGTCCTGGGTCTTCCCCATGGCCTCCTACCGGTTGAACGTGCCATAAACACCTCCCTAGGGAGGCAATCGGGTGGCATCCTGACCAGATACCCGAACCACCTCATCTGGCTCCTCTCCATGTGGAGGAGCAGCGGCTTTACTTTGAGTTCCTCCCGGATGGCAGAGCTTCTCACCCTATCTCTAAGGGAGAGACCTGGAAACTCATTTCAGCCGCTTGTACCCGTGATCTTATCCTTTCGGTCATGACCCAAAGCTCATGACCATAGGTGAGGATGGGAACGTAGATCGACCGGTAAATTGAGAGCTTTGCCTTCCGGCTCAGCTCCTTCTTCACCACAACGGTGCGGTACAACGTCCGCATTACTGAAGACGCCGCACCGATCCACCTGTCGATCTCACGATCCACTCTTCCCTCACTTGTGAACAAGACTCCTAGGTACTTGAACTCCTCCACTTGGGGCAGGGTCTCCTCCCCAACCCGGAGATGGCATTCCACCCTTTTCCGGGCGAGAACCATGGACTCGGACTTGGAGGTGCTGATTCTCATTCTGGTCGCTTCACACTCGGCTGCGAACCGATCCAGTGAGAGCTGAAGATCCCGGTCAGATGAAGCCATCAGGACCACATCATCTGCAAAAAGCAGAGACCTAATCCTGCGGTCACCAAACCGGAACCCCTCAACACCTTGACTGCGCCTAGAAATTCAGTCCATAAAAGTTATGAACAGAATGGGTGACAAAGGACAGCCTTGGCGGAGTCCAACCCTCACTGGAAATGTGTCCGACTTACTGCCGGCAATGCGGACCAAGTTCTGGCACTGATCATACAGGGATCGGACCGCCACAATAAGACAGTCCGATACCCCATACTCTCTGAGCACTCCCCACAGGACTTCCCGAGGGACACGGTCCAATGCCTTCTCCAAGTCCACATACAAATAGTCACCCACAAAATGTGCATTGTATGATAAACAAAACAAAATTAAAGCTGCAAGCAGCGATGGACGGGACCCCTTTGGCTGCTGCCCCCGTGACCCAAGCCCGGATAAACGGTAGAAGATGGATGGATGGATTATTACACAGAGAACAAATTATATACACATGTTATACATCAGTCTCATAGTAATAACAGTTGTAAAGTTGCTTGGGCATTTTATAAGGATGTCTTTGTGCCCCCATTTTGAGACTCTAATGGAGGGGTGTCAAACTTAAATACAGAGTGGGCCAAAATTTAGAACTGAACCTTATCGTGAGGCACGAGAACTGTTTGCCTCACCTCCGACTTTTTTTCTGCTGTTTTGATGGCTCAACCAACTCACAAAACATGTTACTCTCTGCGGCGCTTGACTCGCTTACGCCACCGTATGTCTCTGATCATGAGCGCCCTTATCGTGAGGCACGAGAACTGTTTGCCTCACCTCAGACTTTTTTTCTGCTGTTTTGATGGCTCAAACAACTCACAAAACATGTTACTCTCTGCGGCGCTTGACTCGCTTACGCCACCGTATGTCTCTGAACATGAGCGCCCTTATCGTGAGGCACGAGAACTGTTTGCCTCACCCCAGACTTTTTTTCTGCTGTTTTGATGTCTCAACCAACTCACAAAACATGTTACTCGCTGCGGCACGTGACTCGCTTACGCCACCGTATGTCTCTGATCATGAGCGCGCTTATCGTGAGGCACGAGAATTGTTTGCCTCACCTCAGTGTTTTTTTCTGCTGTTTTGATGTCTCAACCAACTCACAAAACATGTTACTCGCTGCGGCACGTGACTCGCTTCACGCCACCGTATGTCTCTGATCATGAGCGCCCTTATCGTGAGGCACGAGAACTGTTTGCCTCACCTCAGTGTTTTTTTCTGCTGTTTTGATGGCTCAACCAACTCACAAAACATGTTACACTCTGCAGCACTTGACTCGCTTACGCCACCGTATGTCTCTGATCATGAGCGCGCTTATCGTGAGGCACGAGAACTGTTTGCCTCACCTCAGACTTTTTTTCTGCTGTTTTGATGGCTCAACCAACTCACAAAACATGTTACTCTCTGCGGCGCTTGACTCGCTTACGCCACCGTATGTCTCTGATCATGAGCGCCCTTATCGTGAGGCACGAGAACTGTTTGCCTCACCCCAGACTTTTTTTCTGCTGTTTTGATGTCTCAACCAACTCACAAAACATGTTACTCGCTGCGGCACGTGACTCGCTTACGCCACCGTATGTCTCTGATCATGAGCGCGCTTATCGTGAGGCACGAGAATTGTTTGCCTCACCTCAGTGTTTTTTTCTGCTGTTTTGATGTCTCAACCAACTCACAAAACATGTTACTCGCTGCGGCACGTGACTCGCTTCACGCCACCGTATGTCTCTGATCATGAGCGCCCTTATCGTGAGGCACGAGAACTGTTTGCCTCACCTCAGTGTTTTTTTCTGCTGTTTTGATGTCTCAACCAACTCACAAAACATGTTACTCGCTGCGGCGCTTGACTCGCTTACGCAACCGTATGTCTCTGATCATGAGCGCCCTTATCGTGAGGCACGAGAACTGTTTGCCTCACCCCAGACTTTTTTTCTGCTGTTTTGATGGCTCAAACAACTCACAAAACATGTTACTCTCTGCGGCGCTTGACTCGCTTACGCCACCGTATGTCTCTGATCATGAGCGCCCTTATCGTGAGGCACGAGAACTGTTTGCCTCACCCCAGACTTTTTTTCTGCTGTTTTGATGTCTCAACCAACTCACAAAACATGTTACTCGCTGCGGCACGTGACTCGCTTACGCCACCGTATGTCTCTGATCATGAGCGCGCTTATCGTGAGGCACGAGAACTGTTTGCCTCACCTCAGACTTTTTTTCTGCTGTTTTGATGGCTCAAACAACTCACAAAACATGTTACTCTCTGCGGCGCTTGACTCGCTTACGCAACCGTATGTCTCTGATCATGAGCGCCCTTATCGTGAGGCACGGGAACTGTTTGCCTCACCTCAGACTTTTTTTTCTGCTGTTTTGATGTTTCAACCAACTCACAAAACATGTTACTCGCTGCGGCACTTGACTCGCTTTCGCAACCGTATGTCTCTGATCATGAGCGCCCTTATCGTGAGGCACGAGAACTGTTTGCCTCACCTCAGTGTTTTTTTTCTGCTGTTTTGATTGCTCAACCAACTCACAAAACATGTTACACTCTGCGGCACTTGACTCGCTTACGCCACCGTATGTCTCTGATCATGAGCGTGCTTATCGTGAGGCACGAGAATTGTTTGCCTCACCTCAGTGTTTTTTTCTGCTGTTTTGATGTCTCAACCAACTCACAAAACATGTTACTCGCTGCGGCACGTGACTCGCTTCACGCCACCGTATGTCTCTGATCATGAGCGCCCTTATCGTGAGGCACGAGAACTGTTTGCCTCACCTCAGACATTTTTTCTGCTGTTTTGATGGCTCAACCAACTCACAAAACATGTTATTCGCTGTGGCACTTGACTCGCTTTCGCAACCGTATGTCTCTGATCATGAGCGCGCTTATCGTGAGGCACGAGAACTGTTTGCCTCACCTCAGTGTTTTTTTCTGCTGTTTTGATGGCTCAACCAACTCACAAAACATGTTATTCGCTGCGGCACTTGACTCGCTTACGCCACCGTATGTCTCTGAGCATGAGCGCCCTTATCGTGAGGCACGAGAACTGTTTGCCTCACCTCAGACTTTTTTTCTGCCGTTTTGATGGCTCAACCATCTCACAAAACATGTTACTCGCTGCGGCACTTGACTCGCTTACGCCACCGTATGTCTCTGATCATGAGCGCCCTTATCGTGAGGCACGAGAACTGTTTGCCTCACCTCAGTGTTTTTTTCTGCTGTTTTGATGGCTCAACCATCTCACAAAAATGTTACTCGCTGCGGCACTTGACTCACGATGAGCGCGCTTATCGTGAGGCACGAGAACTGTTTGCCTCACCTCAGTGTTTTTTTCTGCTGTTTTGATGGCTCAACCAACTCACAAAACATGTTACTTGCTGCAGCACTTGACTCGCTTACGCCACCGTATGTCTCTGAGCATGAGCGCCCTTATCGTCAGAGTGGGCCAAAATTTAGAACTGAACAAAGCCGCGGGCAACCGCAACCGTATGTCTCTGATCATGAGCGCCCTTATCGTGAGGCACGAGAACTGTTTGCCTCACCTCAGACTTTTTCCTCTGCCGTTTTGAACGCTCAGCAACACACCAGACAAGAACGCGCTCCGACGGCACGGTAGACAGAGAAGTTATCGAGGGATTGCGAAAATTCAGCGATTTTTAAGAAAAAAATAATCCAAATTGCTGAAGCTAAATGAAAATTACAATTATTTTATCATTTTATATTTTATTTCTTTGCATGATCCCACGTGAGGCACTGCCTCCCCTGACTGCACTTCACTGCGTAAGACGCATGTCAAAAGCGCGAACACGGTTCTTTTTGAGTTCCTGTTAGTCGAATGAACAGACGCCAAATGACAGCTGCTTGCTCTTTTTGATCATTCTGTGAATTAAGTTACATTTCAAAATCCTTTGAGGTCGCAGCAGCTTGTTTCTGAGTTAACTTTATTATGTTATTATGTTGCCTGGCAGCTTAGTGAATTTAGTGTGGCGTCACAACAACATCTAAGGAGGAAGAATAATGACTCTGCAAAGAAACATCTTCGCTGCAGACGAGGAAAGGGTAAACATATTGCTAATCCCATTTTGCTGCCAGAACCACTCGCGACAAGAAATGGATGGAAACAGGGAGTAGAAGGAGGAATACGGGAAACACGATTTTGCAGCAACATTTCTTCTTTTACAATTTCGGCCTAGTTTCCTTCACAACAGTTCATAACTCCATCAGCACATAGTGCAACAAAACAGTTTTTACACAACACTAAAGCTTTTAACTCAGCGAGCAGTTATGTTTAAGATCGGAGACTTTTAGATAATTGGTGTAGTAATTCAGCTTCCATGTTGGTGTTTCTTATGTTTTGTTTTATGCAGGAAGACCGGATGGCAGCCTGTCTCCCCATGTCTAGCATTTAAAGATTACAGTTGGTACAAAATGCGGCTGCTAGACTTTTGACAAGAACAAGAAAGTTTGATCACATTACGCCTGTACTGTATATACCTTTATATACATATATACATACATATATACCTATACTGTATATACCTTTATATACATATATACATACATATATACCTATACTGTATATACCTTTATATACATATATACATACATATATACCTATACTGTATATACCTTTATATACATATATACATACATATATACCTATACTGTATATACCTTTATATATATATATACATACTTATATACCTATACTGTATATACCTTTATATACATATATACATACATATATACCTATACTGTATATACCTTTATATACATATATACATACATATATACCTATACTGTATATACCTTTATATACATATATACATACATATATACCTATACTGGCTCACCTGCACTGGCTTCCTGTGCACTTAAGATGTGACTTTAAGGTTTTACTACTTACGTATAAAATACTACACGGTCTAGCTCCATCCTATCTTGCCGATTGTATTGTACCATATGTCCCGGCAAGAAATCTGCGTTCAAAGGACCCCGGCTTATTAGTGATTCCCAAAGCCCAAAAAAAGTCTGCGGGCTATAGAGCGTTTTCCGTTCGGGCTCCAGTACTCTGGAATGCCCTCCCGGTAACAGTTCGAGATGCCACCTCAGTAGAAGCATTTAAGTCTCACCTTAAAACTCATTTGTATACTCTAGCCTTTAAATAGACCTCCTTTTTAGACCAGTTGATCTGCCATTTCTTTTCTTTTTCTCCTATGTCCCACTCTCCCTTTATGGAGGGGGTCCGGTCCGATGGCCATGGATGAAGTACTGGCTGTGCAGAGTCGGGACCCAGGATGGACCGCTCGTCCAGAGTCGGGACCCAGGATGGACCGCTCGTCCAGAGTCGGGACCCAGGATGGACCGCTCGCCTGTGTATCGGCTGGGGACATCTCTGCGCTGCTGATCCGCCTCCGCTTGGGATGGTTTCCTGCTGGCTCCGCTGTGGGCGGGATTCTCACTGCTGTGTTGGATCCGCTGTGGACTGGACTCTCACGGCTGTGTTGGATCCACTATGGATTGAACTTTCACAGTATCATGTTAGACCCGCTCGACATCCATTGCTTTCGGTGCCCTAGAAGGGGGGGGGATGGGGGAGGGGGTTGCCCACATATGTGGTCCTCTCCAAGGTTCTCATAGTCATCATTGTCACCGACGTCCCACTGGGTGTGAGTTTTCCTTGCCCTCATGTGAACCTACCGAGGATGTCGTAGTGGTTTGTGTTGTGGTTTGTGCAGCCCTTTGAGACACTAGTGATTTAAGGCTATATAAGTAAACATTGATTGATTGATTGCTTGATAATAGTACTCTTCTTCCTATTTTAAAATTGTTGCAGGGTTGATATGAATTTTGATTGATTGATTGACCCTTTTTTTAGTAGATTGCACAGAACAGTATCGTATTTTTCGGATTATAAATCGTTCCGGAGTATACGTCGCACCGGCCAAAAATGCATAATAAAGAAGGAAAAAAAAAAAACATATTTACGTCGCACTGGAGTATAAGTCGCATTTTGGGGGAAAATTTATTTGATAAAATCCAACACCAAGAATAGACTTTTGAAAGGTAATTTAAAATAAAAAATCGTAAACAACAGGCTGAATAAGTTTACGTTATATGACACATAAATAACCAACGGACAAGGTGCCTGCTATGTTAACCTAACATATTATGGTAAGACTCATTCAAATAACTATAACATATAAAACATGCTATACCTTTACCAAACTATCTGTCACTCCCAATCGATAAATCCCATGAAATATTCTTCCTTGATGTCGCTTCTAAACAACTCTGCCAACTCCAAAGGTATGCGCCGCTTCCTCTTGTCCTTTTCTGCTGCATATGTTATGTTCAGAGAAGGGAAGGAGGCGACAACCAGGACAGAACTGCGGTTTTTCCAGGTTTAATTGAAACCTTTGATGAATACATAACATGTGTATGCTACTCCAAGTGAATGAGTGCGACTATGTGTAATATTAATAATGTAAATGTTACCAAGGGTTTTAATCTTTCGTCGAATCACGAGGGGGCAAGACGAGGAGGCAGTTCCTGGACAGGTTAGGGGTCATGGACAGGAGCGAGGTAGCGTGGTCTGGGTCCGAGCAGGGAGGTCGTGGATCGAGGAGGGCAGTCAGGAATCCGGTTGGATGTCGAAGGACAAGGCTCGATCACGGACGGCTGGGAGTACTTTGAATATCAATGTTTATTTATCAATCAATGTTTATTTATATAGCCCCAAATCACAAATGTCTCAAAGGACTGCACAAATCATTACGACTACGACATCCTCGGAAGAACCCACAAAAGGGCAAGGAAAACTCACACCCAGTGGGCAGGGAGAATTCACATCCAGTGGGACGCCAGTGACAATGCTGACTATGAGAAACCTTGGAGAGGACCTCAGATGTGGGCAACCCCCCCCCCCCCTCTAGGGGACCGAAAGCAATGGATGTCGAGCGGGTCTAACATGATACTGTGAAAGTTCAATCCATAGTGGCTCCAACACAGCCGCGAGAGTTCAGTTCAAAGCGGATCCAAGACAGCAGCGAGAGTCCCGTCCACAGGAAACCATCTCAAGCGGAGGCGGATCAGCAGCGTAGAGATGTCCCCAACCGATACAGGCGAGCGGTCCATCCTGGGTCCCGACGAGCGATCCATCCTGGGTCTAAACTCTGGACAGCCAGTACTTCATCCATGGTCATCAGACCGGACCCCCTCCACAAGGGAGGGGGGGACATAGGAGAAAGAAAAGAAGCGGCAGATCAACTGGTCTAAAAAGGAGGTCTATTTAAAGGCTAGAGTATTCAGATTAGTTTTAAGGTGAGACTTAAATGCTTCTACTGAGGTAGCATCTCGAACTGTTACCGGGAGGCCATTCCAGAGTACTGGAGCCCGAACGGAAAACGCTCTATAGCCCGCAGACTTTTTTTGGGCTCTAGGAATCACTAATAAGCCGGAGTCCTTTGAAGGCAGATTTCTTGCCGGGACATATGGTACAATACAATCGGCAAGATAGGATGGAGCTAGACCGTGTAGTATTTTATAAGTAAGTAGTAAAACCTTAAAGTCACATCTTAAGTGCACAAGAATACACAAAGGGACATGAACCAGGGATACAGGTGATGCTTACGGGCAGGTTTCAACTGCTGCCCTCAGGCAGGAGATACAGGACAATAAAATGCCGGGACAAACTGTTTTAAAAACACTTTTTACCCGAGAGCAATAGTGTCTTTGAACACAAGATAACAGTAATGACTGTGCATGTGAGCTGTATGCTTGGTATTTTTATGTATTTTATGTATGTTTATCTATTTATCTATGTTCTTATGTTTTTATGTATGATTTTGCACCAAATTAGTTTGCATACAATTTCGTTGTACAATGACAATAAAGATATATTCTAGTCAATATGCTATTCTATTAACGACGTTCTGGCAAAGGTTCCTCGGGTCTGCTGGTCTTTATGCCGCTCCCTTTCATCAAGGCCAGGTGTGTTGATTATTGATTGAGTACAGGCTCGTGGCTGCGTGGGCGTGCTGCGCTCAGCACGAGCTGAGACGTGTCTGAGCGCGTTGTCAACGGAGAGGCGTCTTGGCGCGCTGTCAGCACACGCGGCTGCAGGTCCAGCGGCCGAGAAAACGTGGGTTCGACTCCGCGTCATGACAGCATATTTCACTACGTCCGGCTTGTAAACTGCAGTACGTGATTTCCTTTTCGGTCCAATTTTTGTTCAGCCCTTCTCAGTTTTTATAAGTTACCGCCAATGATGAAATGATCCATTTTAATAGCAGTTAGCATTCCATGACCCACAATGCACTTCTGCCATGACCCTCCCCCGCCAGATTCCTATTGGTTGACATGTATGTGACGATTTCTTACGTGTGTGTGTGACAATTGCTGACATTTTCTTCTTGTCTTCCGCGAATGAGATAAACAATATTATTTGATATTTCACGGTAATGTGTTAATATTGTCACACATAATTCGCTCCGGAGTATATGTCGCACCTACGGCCAAACTATGGAAAAAACTGCGACTTATAGTCCAAAAAATACGGTACAAATTCCATACGATTGACCACTAAATGGTAACACCCGAATAAGTTTTTCAACTTGCTTAAGTCGGGGTCCACGATAATCAATTCATGGTAAATTTGACCAGCAAAAGCTGCATGGCTGGGGAGTTTATATTCATGGCCGTGACTAAACATGTCACAAATGTAGGTTCCTGAACATTTTTTTTATTTTCTGGACCATAGGGCGCACCAGATTATAAGGCGCACTGTTGATGAGCTGGTCTATTCAGGTCCTTTTGCATATAAAAGGCGCACTGGATTATAAGGCGCATTAAAGGAGTCCATCCATCCATCCCTTTCCTACCGCTTGTCCCTTTTGGGGTTGCTGGAGCCTATCTCAGATACATTCGGGCGGAAAGCCACGTACACCCTGGACAAGTCGCCACCTCATCACAGGGCCAACACAGATAGACGGACAACATTCACACCCACATTCACAGACTAGGACCAATTTATTGAATAATGGCTAAGTTAAATTGATCAATGCAAATTGTTGTATAAATTGTTTCAAGTTGAGCCGGCATATAAATATATACTATTCAGATTGTATGAATTACCCAGAACTTCTGGGTTATTCTGTGTACTGTGCACTAATTTAAATAACAACATTAAAATAGGCCTACTGTATATCTTTTTAAATTTCACAAATACCGTATTTCCTTGAATTGGATTTAAGGTCCAAGCTATTGAATACCGGTATGCTAAAAAGAACAGTAAGCAGCTATTTTTGTATTAATATATCTGTGGAGTTGACGGTCCGACGGACAGGCAGGGCCCAAGATAGCGGCGAGGAGACGGCGAGCGAGCGGAGAGGAGGAGCGGAAGAGCGACCTAGAATAAGGTTTTATTGAAAAATAAACAAAGTCAAACTGCTTAAGCCATGTCCTTCCTTGGTGGTCCTGGGAACCCGCAAGACGACGGCTTGAGACCGTCACAATACCGTAGCTGCGTCTGTCAAATATGAGTCATTAAATGACTCCCGCCTCCTGGTGCTAGTGATCCTTCTTGCGACTACTCCGCTGCAGAAGAAGTGAAATGAGTGACGTGATATGTGCTGGAGGAGGTAATAAAGGAAGGACAGAGAGACTTTTATAACTGAAGAAAGATAAGGAAGACTTCTTTAATCAAATTATCGATGCTTTTGATTAGAAGAAGCTTGCATGGACTATATTTATAAGTAAAGGTGAGGCCATGATAACGTTTATTTTTTATCAAATGTGCTTTTCATGATGCTATCTTTACATCACACTCAAATTGTTACTGCATGCCTTTGGTAAGTGCCGGAGTGAGAAGAGGTTTTAAATTAATTAGCGCCCTGGCGGCAATTCAAGGAAATACCCTAGGCCTACTGAATATCTTTTGGAGTTTCAAAAATAAACTTTTCGAAGCAATTATGTTAAATGTCCAAACATATTCTGACTCTTTAGAAACTGTAGGGCTACCATATTAGGGTGACACATATATTTTGTGTACGTGTTGGTTTGTGTGTGCTTAGTGAGGTGTCGAGGGACCGTGCTGCATAGTCTGCTCCTCAGGGCTTCTATGATTAAAGCACTGAAGACTCTTTTAATCTCTGTGTTTTTTTCCCCACTTCAGTTTTTCTCCGGAGTCTTTTTTGCTTCCAGCTTTTGACAAAAGCCTCTTTCAGCTCACCGCTATTGATCATGTCAGGAGATTGGATAATTTTTTATTTAGTAAATATTAGGAGTGGGCAAATTAATGCGTTAATTACCCATTAACTCATCAATCTATTAACGCCGACAATTATTTCATCGCACATTTGCGTATGTTGTTTACATGCTTTTATTTTGTTAACGCCTTTTCTTAACAAGAGGGCGTCGCCCGGCGTGGAGGGGCTCTTGGTAAAGATGGAACATTTGGCAAAAATACCGGACAATTCTGCAAATTTCCTGGCTGGCTTACAGCGTGGTCACTCCGGGATCACTTACGACCGCCAGACAATTCTGGATGTGGATAGATCGGGCCGTTTTGGACTGAATGAGGCGTGCTTGCTAGACTGGGAATACTTTGCCGGCTACATCCAGCGGCCTGTAAAGCAGCGGAGTATATGTGTTGTCTGTCTATTTATGAATAATGCAGACCAGGAGTGTTGGCTGAGTTCTTAACGTTTACTTTCAGAGCGTGCATATCACAACATACAAGATGCCGTCATGGCGACACAACCTCGTACACATGCTCGTCACTCCTGTTGCATGCTGGGTAGGGTAGTTCTTTATTTCCCCTGGCTCATAACATCACAATATAGTACCATGTATATGATGCCTTCAGTTTATCAAAGCACCAAGCAAACCATCGGAAAATTCCCATCATATCAATTCCTAGATATGGTCATAATTATTTTAAGTGCACTACGCAGAATAAACACAACATTATTAATATTGCTACTAGGGATAATTTGATCAAAAATTCCCTAAAACAGCCCACTACCTATAATATAGGTTTTTTAAACATAAGAAAAAATGTTTTCTGCTGTTACCTCAGAAATTGCCTGTTCAGATGTTATGACTGTGGCTCAGAGATTTGTATGTAGATTATATTTATTTTCCATAACAAACAGGATAACTTAAATACCCTGGCAGTGGCAATAAGCTTAAATGTTTGTATTTACATTTCTGGAGTTGATTTTCATAAAATATGCTATTTAAGTGCTACTGTTTAACAAGGACTGATTTAAATTGTGTTTGCACAACAAATGTTTTGGCGCTTTTGTTCATGTGGGAGAATATTCCAATAAAGGTGCACTACACACTACTTTTGAATTCATTATTGGGCTTTGCGTATACAATGCAGTTAATCGCGATTAATCGGAGAAATAGTGCGATTAACTTCGATTAAAATTTGCAATCGTTGCCCAGCCCTAATAAATATACAATATCATGAAATAATATAGATATTTCAGAAGTACCCTGTTGGTTTGCAATGTAAAAATACAATTGCATGTGTGTTTGTGTGTTATACTTATATATTGTGGTTTTGTTATCAACTTCCTGTGTTTAGGATCAATTTCTGTCCCAGTGCTTTTGTCATTTCAGTATTTCCTGTTTGGTCTCAAGCATCTTATACTTTCTGTTGCATGTCGTACCTGATGCTCATTATTAATTAGTTCTATTTCATTTTACCTGGTTCCTTCCTTAGTGCTGGATCATTTTACTTTGTAAACTGTTGCTTGGTATGCGATAAGTGTTTTGTTCACTGCTTCCTTTGGCAAGTAAACCTAGTTTTACCTGCATCCTGCCTTCCATTTCCCTGCATCCTCAGGGTAAGACTGTAAGACACACTATCCAGACTGTGACAGAATGATCCAACCAGTGAGTGACCCGCGGGGATTTCCATCACCCATAGGCTTGACAAAATTTTTGCCCCTTGGAAGCATTGTCCAACTTCTCAAGCTGTTGGTCTTTCTAGGGATGTCTGGAATCCGTTCCTTTTGGGGGGGCACAGCTACTTCCTGCTCCAGTGAGATCGTCCGCCATGCCGTTTAGCTCGGTTGGTAGAGTGGCTGTGCCAGCAACTTGAGGGTTGCAGGTTCAATTCCCGCTTCTGCCAACCTAGTCACTGCCGTTGTGTCCTTGGGCACAGTGCTAATTTTGTTGACGAAAAATGTTCGTCATAGTTATCGTCAAAGACCTTTTTTTCTGACTAAAACGAGACAATAACTAAATAAAAAATAATTTACGTGGACTAAGACGATGACGAAGTGTATTGACATATTAGTCAACAAATAAAAACGAGACAAAAATGTCTGCCAGAGACGAGGTCCAATCGGAACTCATTTCGATAGGAAGAGGCGGGAGGAGTTGGGAAGAGAACCAATCAGAGCGACGTGGTAAGGAAGTTACGTAAACGAAGTTTGCGTTTGAGACTGCAGAAGACAACATGTCAACGCCGGGGAGGAAGAGGAGAGAGGACATATGGGGAAATTTTATATTTGACGTCAAAGATAACAAGACGCAGTGTAAGAAATGCAACACGAGGATTACGGGGAAAAACACAACAGACTTGAAGCGACATTTACAGTCCAATCACCCCGAAATCCACACACAGGTAAGCATTTTCCACAACATACAACTCACTCGACGTTATTCCGTTTATTACACAGGTTACTCGTGAAATACTAAATTTGAAACATGATTTTCATCAAAATACGACTTGTATCTGTGATTTTTACGCTGTTTTGCTTTGACTTTCAGAAATTGAAGGGGAAGTTTACATATTACCCTTTAGTCGACTAAATCTACTGTAGTTTTCGTCGACTATAATATTATGATATTTCGTCAACTAAAACTAGACTAAAACTAAAACAATTTAAATAACTAAATTATGACTAAGACTAAATTACATTTTAGTCAAAAGACTATGACTAAAACTAAATCAAATTTTGCTGTCAAAATTAACACTGCTTGGGCAAGACACTTTACCCACCTGCTTCCAGTGCCACCCACACTGCTTTAGATGTAACTTAGATATTGTGTTTCACTATGTAAAGCTGGAATCGGTTCGCAGCCGAGTGTGAAGCGGCCGGAATGAGAATTAGCACCTCCAAATCCGAGTCCATGCTCCTGATGGGTGCTGGTTGGCGCCTTGCATGGCAGCTCCCTCTATCAGTGTGTGAATGTGTGTGTGAATGGGTAAATGTGGAAGTAGTGTCAAAGCGCTTTGAGTACCTTGAAGGTAGAAAAGCGCTATACAAGTACAACCCATTTATCATTTATGTTATGTTTTGATTTTGGACATTCAGTCACGTTTTGCACTTCCAGGTTTTGTTTGTTTCCATGCCAACCTATTAGTTTCCAGCTGGTCCCCTTAAGTCACGCCCCGATCCTCAGCCTCTCACGCCTGTTTTCTATCACCACAGCCAGTACTTAAGTCATTTGCTTTCTGTTCATCATTCTGGGAACTTTGCTATTTGCATTCTGCTTCATGCCTTCACGATTACCTGCTACGCTCCCTGCTATCCATGCCCCTTGTTTCGGTCACAGTAAGTGTTTTTGTTTTAGTTGTTCATAGTTCTGCCACAGTGCAAGTTTAGGTTTATAGTTTATCGTCTTTCATGCCATCGAGCAGGTGTTTTGTTTAACTGTTTGTATTTTTGTAGCCAAGTTTTGTACCACTTTGTGAGCGCCCTTAGTTAGATTATTTTTGTATTTAGTATTCAAATAAACCTTGTACTTACACTCTCGTTTGGCTCGTCCCGTATCCTCTCTGCATCGAAGGAGTAAACCAAATCCAAGTCTGACAAATATGCGTATATACTATGTTTCCAACATAGTTTATGATCAATTATTATTCCCAAGAACTTAGTTTCATATACTCTATCAATTTCTACTTGATTTAATTTCAATTTTGCTTCACAATTTGTCCTTGCACCACTAAACACCATTAATTTAATTTTCTTACCATTTAATGATAACTTATTAATATCAGGCCATTTTTTGGATGGACCGCTCGTCGGGACCCAGGATGGACCGCTCGCCTGTATCGGTTGGGGACATCTCTACGCTGCTGATCCGCTTGAGATGGTTTCCTGTGGACGGGACTCTCACTGCTGTCTTGGATCCACTATGGATTGAACTTTCACAGTATCATGTTAGACCCGCTCGACATCCATTGCTTTCGGTCCCCTTGAGGGGGGGGGTTGCCCACATCTGAGGTCCTCTCCAAGGTTTCTCATAGTCAGCATTGTCACTGGCGTCCCACTGGATGTGAATTCTCCCTGCCCACTGGGTGTGAGTTTTCCTTGCCCTTTTGTGGGTTCTTCCGAGGATGTTGTAGTCGTAATGATTTGTGCAGTCCTTTGAGACATTTGTGATTTGGGGCTATATAAATAAACATTGATTGATTGATTGATTTTTAGCTGAATTAACTCAACCTCCATTATCCTCAACACTTCCTTCAAGTCTTCTCCTGAACAATATACATTTGTATCATCTGCAAACATAATACATTTCAATTTATTAGATACTGAACAAATATAATTTTGGTAAAGTGTAAATAACTTAAGTCCCAATACCGAGCCTTGTGGAACCCCACAAGTTACTCTTCTTGGCTGTGATTTCATGTTATTAACTTACCTGCATTCCACCTGCCGTTCTCTGCATCCTTGGGGTCACAATGCAAGAAACGCTCTCTAGTGAAGTGAAGTGAAGTGAATTATATTTATATAGCGCTTTTTCTCTAGTGACTCAAAGCGCTTTACATAGTGACACCCAATATCTAAGTTACATTCAAACCAGTGTGGGTGGCACTGGGAGCAGGTGGGTAAAGTGTCTTGCCCAAGGACACAACGGCAGTGACTAGGATGGCAGAAGCGGGAATCGAACCTGCAACCCTCAAGTTGCTGGCACGGCCGCTCTACCAACCGAGCTAAACCGCTAGGACGTGAGAATACAGTCAGACTTGAATGTAAAATAACCGCATGTAACAGATGCCACCCAGTGTGTGTGCGGCTGTATGACCTGGGATACCGCAACAATTTTACAGCAGTGCTGAACAATAAAGTGACAGCCCATAGCTCATTGGCTAGCACTGCTCAAATAACTGCTCAAATTTGGGGGGGGTAGGAAAAGGATGCAGGTTCAAACATACATGTAACTATGGAATCTTCAACTCGTACAAGGTATTGGAATCAAATCCTGACAAGTCCCAGGGGAGAAATGGTCTGTAATTAACTCAACAGAGAAGTGTGTTTGAAAATCAATTTAGTAATTACCTTGCAATTTAGAATTACTGTATTTCTAATGCCGTTGCGCAGTATTCCCATGATTCCTTAAGAATAACTGCAGGTTGTTAGAATAATTATGTATGTACGTGTAACAATGGAATCTTCAATTCATACAAGATAATGGAATCTAATCCTGACAAGTCCAAGGGGAGAAATGGTCTGTAATCAACTCAACAGAGAAGTGTGTTTGAAAATCTATTCAGTAATTACCTTGCAATTTAGAATTACTGTATTTCTAATGCCGCTGCGCAGTATTCCCAACTGCAGGTTGTCAGAATAATTATGTATATTTTATCACACTAACTTTAGTATGCTTAAAGTCCATTGGAGAAGGCATTGGACCGTGTCCCTCGGGAAGTCCTGTGGGGAGTGCTCAGAGAGTATGGGGTATCGGACTGTCTTATTGTGGCGGTCCGCTCCCTGTATGATCAGTGCCAGAACTTGGTCCGCATTGCTGGCAGTAAGTCGAACTCGTTTCCAGTGAGGGTTGGACTCCGCCAAGGCTGTCCTTTGTCACCCATTCTGTTCATAACTTTTATGGACAGAATTTCTAGGCGCAGTCAAGGCGTTGAGGGGTTCCGGTTTGGTGACCGCAGGATTAGGTCTCTGCTTTTTGCAGATGATGTGGTCCTGATGGCTTCATCTGACCAGGATCTTCAGCTCTCACTGGATCGGTTTCCAGCCGAGTGTGAAGCGACCGGACTGAGAATCAGCACCTCCGAGTCCGAGTCCATGGTTCTCGCCCGGAAAAGGGTGGAATGCCATCTCCGGGTTGGGGAGGAGACCCTGCCCCAAGTGGAGGAGTTCAAGTACCTAGGAGTCTTGTTCACGAGTGAGGGAAGAGTGGATCGTGAGATCGACAGGCGGATCGGTGCGGCGTCTTCAGTAATGCGGACGTTGTACCGATCCGTTGTGATGAAGAAGGAGCTGAGCCGGAAGGCAAAGCTCTCAATTTACCGGTCGATCTACGTTCCCATCCTCACCTATGGTCATGAGCTTTGGGTCATGACCGAAAGGATAAGATCACGGGTACAAGCGGCCCAAATGAGTTTCCTCCGCCGAAGCTCTGCCATCCGGGAGGAACTCAAAGTAAAGCCGCTGCTCCTCCACATCGAGAGGAGCCAGATGAGGTGGTTCGGGCATCTGGTCAGGATGCCACCCGAACGCCTCCCTAGGGAGGTGTTTAGGGCACGTCCAACCGGTAGGAGGCCACGGGGAAGACCCAGGACACGTTGGGAAGACTATGTCTCCCGGCTGGCCTGGGAACGCCTCGGGATCCCCCGGGAAGAGCTAGACGAAGTGGCTGGGGAAAGGGAAGTCTGGGTTTCCCTGCTTAGGTTGTTGCCCCCGCGACCCGATTTCGGATAAGCGGAAGAAGATGGATGGATGGATGGAAAGTCCATTGCTTTAGTTATTTGCTATTGTGCTCAAGTTAGACTTTTTCTAATCTATGCAAGGACAAATCTTCTTGTCTGAGGGGTGGCCTCAGCCACAGATGTTATCTTTGTTTTAGCCCGCTAACAGCCAAGGACTTCAAGGACCTCAACGAAGATAAGATGACAGCACACAGACAAGACAGAGACTTCAAGGACTTCAAAGAAAATAACATGACAACACGCAGACGAAGCGGGGAAAAGGCGAAATCACAAGGCCCCCAGCCCATTCCGTCCTGTACTATGCGTCCTGGACCTGCTTTGCATAATATATGTGACCACTCCTTTGACTGTGGAACTCCTGAATAAAAAGAGGGACGCGGGAGCTGAACCTTAGAGCATAAGGCGAGACTGCAACTAAGTGTTCAGCGCCATGTGTTCTCCTCATGAGCTATATTAAACTCTGTCTCAGCTTGGTTCCCTGCCACTTGTCTGATTAATAGATGTCATCAGTGTTTGAACCTGACAAGGTTGATTTAGAAATAGCAGTCATCATCATCATTGAAGCGTTCGGCTGTACAGAAAATGCGTGGAAATGGCAAATTATTTTTTTCAGATTTACAGACACAACTAGAATTTTACGTAATTAATTTGTATTTTCAAAAGAACGGTTTGTTCATATTTGGCCGTAATTCCACAAAGGACAACCAAATTACTAAAATGGCAGCCACAAAGGCAGTAGTTGTAACAAAGGATGAGCATGTTTACTTCTGTCACGACAAACGCATCGTTTCCCTAAAATGCAGATGGAAGTCCGGAGACAGTGTGCAGGTTGGGCAATTATTAATTTTCCATGAATCAGTCCATAATACAAACATGCGGGAACATCACAAACAAACACAAGAAGAGTGTGCCGATTGCACAGGGAGCTGTTGCAAAATTTAACACAGAAAAGCTAACATAGAAACAGGAATCAAAGGAGTACTAACGTAACTTGTTGCAGGAGCAAACTAAACAGCCAGGCCGAGCGTCGCCAAAGGCAGGAATAAATAGCTTAATCATGAGATGTTCCAAAACGAAGTAATAAAATAAAATAAGTTTCAATATTTCTGATTTGGTTCATGCTTTCTATGTCATTTTGGTGTGTTTCCTGTATATTTAGAAAATGTTCATGGTCAAAATCGCGGAAATTCCATGTTTCCTAGATCAAAACAATGCCGCAGACGAGAAGTGAGGCAGACACAGGCGGTGCCTCTATGGCTACACACAGTGTGTATTTGGCGTGTGCTCGCGAGGGGGCGCATGCTTTTTGCCAAAGGGAAAATCAATCATCAATAAATCAATGTTTATTTATATAGCCCCAAATCACAAATGTCTCAAAGGACTGCACAAATCATTACGACTACAACATCCTCGGAAGAACCCACAAAAGGGCAAGGAAAACTCACACCCAGTGGGCAGGGAGAATTCACATCCAGTGGGACGCCAGTGACAATGCTGACTATGAGAAACCTTGGAGAGGACCTCAGATGTGGGCAACCCCCCCCCCTCTAGGGGACCGAAAGCAATGGATGTCGAGCGGGTCTAACATGATACTGTGAAAGTTCAATCCATAGTGGCTCCAACACAGCCGCGAGAGTTCAGTTCAAGCGGATCCAAGACAGCAGCGAGAGTCCCGTCCACAGGAAACCATCTCAAGCGGAGGCGGATCAGCAGCGTAGAGATGTCCCCAACCGATACACAGGCGAGCGATCCATTCTGGGTCTCGACTCTGGACAGCCAGTACTTCATCCATGGTCATCGGACCGGACCCCCTCCCGGACAGAGGATAAAAAGAAAAGAAGCGGCAGATCAACTGGTCTAAAAAAAGAAGCGGCAGATCAACTGGTCTAAAAAGGAGGTCTATTTAAAGGCTAGAGTATACAGATGAGTTTTAAGGTGAGACTTAAATGCTTCTACTGAGGTAGCATCTCGAACTGTTACCGGGAGGGCATTCCAGAGTACTGGAGCCCGAACGCAAAACGCTCTATAGCCCGCAGACTTTTTTTGGGCTCTAGGAATCACTAATAAGCCGGAGTCTTTTGAACGCAGATTTCTTGCCGGGACATATGGTACAATACAATCGGCAAGATAGGCTGGAGCTAGACCGTGTAGTATTTTATACGTAAGTAGTAAAACCTTAAAGTCACATCTTAAGTGCACAGGAAGCCAGTGCAGGTGAGCCAGTATAGGTATATATGTATGTTATATGTATATAAAGGTATATACAGTATAGGTATATATGTATGTATATATGTATATAAAGGTATATACAGTATAGGTATATATGTATGTATATATGTATATAAAGGTATATACAGTATAGGCGTAATATGATCAAACTTTCTTGTTCTTGTCAAAAGTCTAGCAGCTGCATTTTGTACCAACTGTAACCTTTTAATGCTAGACATGGGGAGACCCGAAAATAATATGTTACAGTAATCGAGGCGAGACGTAACAAACGCATGGATAATGATCTCGGCGTCCTTTAGTGGACAGAATGGAGCGAATTTTTGCGATATTACGGAGATGAAAGAAGGCGTTTTTGTAACGCTTTTAATGTGTGCCTCAAAGGAGAGAGTTGGGTCGAAGATAATACCCAGATTTTTACCGAGTCACCTTGTTTTATTATTTGGTTGTCAAATGTTAAAGTTGTATTATTTAATAGAGGTCGGTGTCTAGCAGGACCGATAATCAGCATTTCCGTTTTTTTTGGCGTTAAGTTGCAAAAAGTTAGCGGACATCCATTGTTTAATTTCATTAAGACACGCTTCCAACTGACTACAGTTGGAAGCAGGTTATGAGGCAGCAAGTAGCTCTGCCTCAGCAGTACTCTGACTTGCCACACTGGGAGAAGTGGGGACGCTCAAGCTAGCAGACACAGGTCTCTCCAGTGGAAGCCAGCATTTTTTTCTTTCCTTTTTTTTTTAACTGTATTTATAATAAACATCGCATTTTTATTAGATCACGCCAGCGTTTGTGGGTGTTTTTTGTCGGACGCAAATATATTGTTTCATTTCTTGGAATGAAATTGAATTAAATGAATGTTTCTGCCAATATGGAGGATTAATATACTGTATCCAAGATGAAATACTTCTCTAAACTGGACTTTAAGACAAAATGAATGCGATCATTCAAAGTACGTTTTCATGGAGGATAGCTACTGCTCGATACAAATACAGAAAGGTGAGATACACTCACAATACTTGATTTATTTTGCTAAAAGCAAACGGGACAAAAAAAGTATTGAATAACTGTATCAAATACTTTTTGGACCCATTTACCATATCTAAATATCATTAAGGTAACGTTTGTTATGAAAGTGAATGACTCCCTTTTTTTTACCTGTTACTCTAAAGTGCAACCTAAATCAACAATGACTAGAGCTGCACACATATGAATTTAAGTAAATAAATAAATGATAAATGGGTTGTACTTGTTATAGCGCTTTTCTACCTTCAAGGTACTCAAAGCGCTTTGACACTACTTCCACATTCACACACACATTCACACACTGATGGAGGGAGCTGCCATGCAGGCGCCAACCAGCAGCCATCAGGAGCAAGGGTGAAGTGTCTTGCTCAAGGACACAACGGACGTGACGAGGTTGGTACTAGGTGGGATTTGAACCAGGGACCCTCGGGTTGCGCACGTCCACTCTTCCACTGCACTACGCCTATCCCATTATTTTATTTCGATGCGCACCCTGAACTCCATTGTAAAAATGTGGGTTTTTTTTACATTTATAAATAAATGATAACTGGGTTGTACTTGTATAGCGCTTTTCTACCTTCAAGGTACTCAAAGCGCTTTGACACTAACTTCCACATTTACCCATTCACACACACATTCACACACTGATGGAGGGAGCTGCCATGCAAGGCGCCAACCAGCACCCATCAGGAGCAAGGGTGAAGTGCAGTGGGAGAATGGCCGTGCGCAACCCGAGGTTCACTGGTTCAAATCCCACCTAGTACCAACCTCGTCACGTCCGTTGTGTCCTGAGCAAGACACTTCACCCCTTGCTCCTGATGGGGGCTGGTTGGCGCCTTGCATGGCAGCTCCCTCCATCAGTGTGTGAATGTGTGTGTAAATGTGGAAATAGTGTCAAAAGCGCTTTCGAGTACCTTGAAGGTAGAAAAGCGCTATACAAGTACAACCCATTTAAGTGTCTTGCTCAGGACACAACGGACGTGACGAGGTTGGTACTAGGTGGGATTTGAACCAGTGACCCTCGGGTTGCGCACGGCCACTCTCCCACTGCGTCACGCCGTCCCAAGTAAAAAAGTAAAAAAGAAAAAAAAAGGTTGTATGCCTCACCTGGTGTTTAGTTCACCGCACGTCACTGGAACTAAGGGAGTCTTCAACTAAAACAAAACATGATCCGGGCAACAGGTCATCACAACTCCATCATTAAGAACTATGTTGTTTAAAGGATGGACCGCTCGCCTGTATCGGTCGGGGACATCTCTACGCTGCTGATCCGCTTGAGATGGTTTCCTGTGGACGGGACTCTCGCTGCTGTCTTGGAGCCACTATGGATTGAACTTTCACAGTATCATGTTAGACCCGCTCGACATCCATTGCTTTCGGTCCCCTAGAGGGGGGGGGGGGGTTGCCCACATCTGAGGTCCTCTCCAAGGTTTCTCATAGTCAGCATTGTCACTGGCGTCCCACTGAATGTGAATTCTCCCTGCCCACTGGGTGTGAGTTTTCCTTGCCCTTTTGTGGGTTCTTCCGAGGATGTTGTAGTCGTAATGATTTGTGCAGTCCTTTGAGACATTTGTGATTTGGGGCTATATAAATAAACATTGATTGATTGATTGATTGATAAACGTCATGTGACATCTCCAGTAAGAACGTTCAATGCGGCCGTAATGGATTTCCCTTCTTTTGCAGCCTGACTAGGTTGCATTCTAAATTCTAAAGAAACCGACATGGCTGGACTATTTTGAACAAAAAAATTGGATAAAGGTCATTTTAATTCCCGGCAGACAAAGTCCAGCCTCCATTCAGCCCCCACGTAGCAGCACTATCATATGCTGGACCGGCCCGCTCATCCCCCTCCAAAGCCTCCAACTTATATTGAAGTGCACCCAGAAAAAAAATCCGACTTTGAGATGCCCTCTTCAAAGTTTTCCATTTTCCAAGTCACCGTTCAAGCACCTGCACCATGTGTTAATGTAGCGGCTTGGTACTATAATCCATTGAAATGTTTGCAGTAAGGTGCACGCACGTGAATAAAGAACACTTCATGTATTGTTTTTAGATTCCCGGAATATCCCTAAATAAAGCTTTAAAGTGCCTTATTTTCGCTATCTTCGAAACCACTATCCATTTCCCTGTGACGTCACACAGTGCTGCCAATACAAACAACATGGCGGTTAGCACAGCAAGATATAGCGACATTAGCTCGGATTCAGACTCGGATTTCAGCGGCTTAAGCGATTCAACAGATTACGCATGTATTGAAACAGATGGTTGGAGTATGGAGGCAGATAGCGAAAACAAAATCGAAGCTATTGAGCGAATAGCTATTGACGCTATTCGGCCATAGCGGGGGTGTACCTAATGAACTGGCCCATAGCATGGCTGCCTTATTAGCATCGCCGGTAAAATGTGCGGACCAAACGATCAGGACTTTCGCATCTTGTGACGTTGGAGCAACTTAAATCCATTGATTGGTAAGTGTTTGTTTCGCATTAAATGTGGGTATCTAGTTTCAAATGCGCATACAGCTGGCGTAAATCGCATGTTAGCATCGATTAGCGTAGCATGTTAGCATCGATTAGCTGGCAGTCATGCCGTCACCAAATATGTCTGATTAGCACATAGGTCAACGGCATCAACAAAACTCACCTTTGTGATTTCGTTGACTTAATCGTTGCAAATGCATCTGCAGATTATTCCTACATTCCTGGGGACGGCGTGGCGCGGTGGGGAGAGTGGCCGTGCGCAACCCGAGCATCCCTGGTTCAATTCCCACCTAGTACCAACCTCGTCACGTCCGTTGTGTCCTGAGCAAGACACTTCACCCTTGCTCCTGATGGGTGCTGGTTGGCGCCTTGCATGGCAGCTCCCTCCATCAGTGTGTGAATGTGTGTGTGAATGTGGAAGTAGTGTCAAAGCGCTTTGAGTACCTTGAAGGTAGAAAAGCGCTATACAAGTACAACCCATTTATCATTATTTATCATTTAGATAAGGTTTGAAAACCTCTGATAATGTTGAACATTTGTTACGAAACAAGCCCAAAACCTCAGTTTTACACACAAATGCGTAGGCTGAAATTGTTTCATATCTCCACTCTAGTTGTAATTTCCAAAACGTTTCTTTTTAAGGATGCATCCATCCCCTATTCTCACCTTAATCCTGCTGACCAACAGCATCTCTGTCTGGACTGGAATGGCTCAGACTGGAAGTCTCTCCAGAGAGTGGTGAGGACGGCGAAAAAGATTATCAGGACTCCTCTTCCTCCTGTCCAGGAGATCGCAAAAAGCCGCTGCCTGACCAGGGCTCAGAAAATCTGCGGACTCCTCCCACCCCCACCAAGGACAATTGTTTGTGGTACCCTTTATTAAGAAATGTATAGAAAAGTTCCGAAAAGCATCGAAATACATTTTGGTCCCGGTACCGGAACCAAAATATTGGTGTCGGATCAACACTCCTAGGGACTATCCGCGAAGTGCGCAGAGTGGGTGACACAAGATTTCACTACTTAAGGGACGGCGTGGCGCAGTGGGAGAGTGGCCGTGCGCAACCCGAGGGTGACTGGTTCAAATCCCACCTAGAACCAACCTCGTCACGTCCGTTGTGTCCTTGAATTGATTAACGTGGACCCCGACTTAAACAAGTTGAAAAACTTATTGGGGTGTTACCATTTAGTGGTCAATTGTACGGAATATGTACTGTACTGTGCAATCTACTAATAAAAGTATCAATCAATCAATCAATCAATCCTGAGCTAGACACTTCACCCTTGCTCCTGATGGGTGCTGGTTGGCGCCTTGCATGGCAGCTCCCTCCATCAGTGTGTGAATGTGTGTGTAAATGTGGAAGTAGTGTCAAAGCGCTTTGAGTACCTTGAAGGTAGAAAAGCGCTATACAAGTACAACCCATTTATCATTATTTATCATTTAGATAAGGTTTGAAAACCTCTGATAATGTTGAACATTTGTTACGAAACAAGCCCAAAACCTCAGTTTTACACACAAATGCGGAGGCTGAAATTGTTTCATATCTCCACTCTAGTTGTAATTTCCAAAACGTTTCTTTTTAAGGATGCATCCATCCCCTATTCTCACCACAATCCTGCTGACCAACAGCATCTCTGTCTGGACTGGAATGGCTCAGACTGGAAGTCTCTCCAGAGAGTGGGGAGGACGGCGAAAAAGATTATCAGGACTCCTCTTCCTCCTGTCCAGGAGATCGCAAAAAGCCGCTGCCTGACCAGGGCTCAGAAAATCTGCGGACTCCTCCCACCCCCACCAAGGACAATTGTTTGTGGTACCCTTTATTAAGAAATGTATAGAAAAGTTCCGAAAAGCATCGAAATACATTTTGGTCCCGGTACCGGAACCAAAATATTGGTGTCGGATCAACACTCCTAGGGACTATCCACGAAGTGCGCAGAGTGGGTGACACAAGATTCCACTACTTAAGGGACGGCGTGGCGCAGTGGGAGAGTGGCCGTGCGCAACCCGAGGGTGACTGGTTCAAATCCCACCTAGAACCAACCTCGTCACGTCCGTTGTGTCCTTGAATTGATTAACGTGGACCCCGACTTAAACAAGTTGAAAAACTTATTGGGGTGTTACCTTTTAGTGGTCAATTGTACGGAATATGTACTGTACTGTGCAATCTACTAATAAAAGTATCAATCAATCAATCCTGAGCAAGACACTTCACCCTTGCTCCTGATGGGTGCTGGTTGGCGCCTTGCATGGCAGCTCCCTCCATCAGTGTGTGAATGTGTGTGTGAATGTGGAAGTAGTGTCAAAGCGCTTTGAGTACCTTGAAGGTAGAAAAGCGCTATACAAGTACAACCCATTTATCATTATTTATCATTTAGATAAGGTTTGAAAACCTCTGATAAGGTTGAACATTTGTTACGAAACAAGCCCAAAAGCTCAGTTTTACACACAAATGCGTAGGCTGAAATTGTTTCATATCTCCACTCTAGTTGTAATTTCCAAAACGTTTCTTTTTAAGGATGCATCCATCCCCTATTCTCACCACAATCCTGCTGACCAACAGCATCTCTGTCTGGACTGGAATGGCTCAGACTGGAAGTCTCTCCAGAGAGTGGGGAGGACGGCGAAAAAGATTATCAGGACTCCTCTTCCTCCTGTCCAGGAGATCGCAAAAAGCCGCTGCCTGACCAGGGCTCAGAAAATCTGCGGACTCCTCCCACCCCCACCAAGGACAATTGTTTGTGGTACCCTTTATTTAGAAATGTATAGAAAAGTTCCGAAAAGCATCGAAACACATTTTGGTCCCGGTACCGGAACCAAAATATTGGTGTCGGATCAACACTCCTAGGGACTATCAGCGAAGTGCGCAGAGTGGGTGATACAAGATTCCACTACTTAAGGGACGGAGTGGCGCAGTGGAAGAGTGGCCGTGCGCAACCCGAGGGTGACTGGTTCAAATCCCACCTAGAACCAACCTCGTCACGTCCGTTGTGTCCTTGAATTGATTAACGTGGACCCCGACTTAAACAAGTTGAAAAACTTATTCGGGTGTTACCATTTAGTGGTCAATTGTACGGAATATGTACTGTACTGTGCAATCTACTAATAAAAGTATCAATCAATCAATCCTGAGCAAGACACTTCACCCTTGCTCCTGATGGGTGCTGGTTGGCGCCTTGCATGGCAGCTCCCTCCATCAGTGTGTGAATGTGTGTGTGAATGTGGAAATAGTGTCAAAGCGCTTTGAGTACCTTGAAGGTAGAAAAGCGCTATACAAGTACAACCCATTTATCATTATTTATCATTTAGATAAGGTTTGAAAACCTCTGATAATGTTGAACATTTGTTACGAAACAAGCCCAAAAGCTCAGTTTTACACACAAATGCGTAGGCTGAAATTGTTTCATATCTCCACTCTAGTTGTAATTTACAAAACGTTTCTTTTTAACGATGCATCCATCCCCTATTCTCACCACAATCCTGCTGACCAACAGCATCTCTGTCTGGACTGGAATGGCTCAGACTGGAAGTCTCTCCAGAGAGTGGTGAGGACGGCGAAAAGGATTATCAGGACTCCTCTTCCTCCTGTCCAGGAGATCGCAAAAAGCCGCTGCCTGACCAGGGCTCAGAAAATCTGCGGACTCCTCCCACCCCCACCAAGGACAATTGTTTGTGGTACCCTTTATTAAGAAATGTATAGAAAAGTTCCGAAAAGCATCGAAATACATTTTGGTCCCGGTACCGGAACCAAAATATTGGTGTCGGATCAACACTCCTAGGGACTATCAGCGAAGTGCGCAGAGTGGGAGACACAAGATTCCACTACTTAAGGGACGGCGTGGCGCAGTGGAAGAGTGGCCGTGCGCAACCCGAGGGTGACTGGTTCAAATCCCACCTAGAACCAACCTCGTCACGTCCGTTGTGTCCTTGAATTGATTAACGTGGACCCCGACTTAAACAAGTTGAAAAACTTATTCGGGTGTTAGCTCGGTTGGTAGAGTGGCCATGCCAGCAACTTGCGGGTTGCAGGTTCGATTCCCGCTTCCGCCATCCTAGTCAATGCCGTTGTGTCCTTGAGCAAGACACTTTACCCACCTGCTCCCAGCGCCACCCACACTGGTTTAAATGTAACTTGGATATAGGGTTTCACTATGTAAAGCGCTTTGAGTCACTAGAGAAAAGCGCTATATAAATATAATTCACTTCAATTCACCATTTAGTGGTCAATTGTACGGAATATGTACTGTACTGTGCAATCTACTAATAAAAGTATCAATCAATCAATCAATCAATCCTGAGCAAGACACTTCACCCTTGCTCCTGATGGGTGCTGGTTGGCGCCTTGCATGGCAGCTCCCTCCATCAGTGTGTGAATGTGTGTGTGAATGTGTGTGTAAATGTGGAAGTAGTGTCAAAGCGCTTTGAGTACCTTGAAGGTAGAAAAGCGCTATACAAGTACAACCCATTTATCATTTATTTATCATTTAGATAAGGTTTGAAAACCTCTGATAAGGTTGAACATTTGTTACGAAACAAGCCCAAAACCTCAGTTTTACACACAAATGCGTAGGCTGAAATAGTTTCATATCTCCACTCCAGTTGTAATTTCCAAAACGTTTCTTTTTAAGGATGCATCCATCCCCTATTCTCACCACAATCCTGCTGACCAACAGCATCTCCGTCTGGACTGGAATGGCTCAGACTGGAAGTCTCTCCAGAGAGTGGTGAGGACGGCGAAAAAGATTATCAGGACTCCTCTTCCTCCTGTCCAGGAGATCGCAAAAAGCCGCTGCCTGACCAGGGCTCAGAAAATCTGCGGACTCCTCCCACCCCCACCAAAGACAATTGTTTGTGGTACCCTTTATTTAGAAATGTATAGAAAAGTTCCGAAAAGCATCGAAATACATTTTGGTCCCGGTACCGGAACCAAAATATTGGTGTCGGATCAACACACGTAGGGACTATCAGCGAAGTGCGCAGAGTGGCTGACACAAGATTCCACTACTTAAGGGACGGCGTGGCGCAGTGGAAGAGTGGCCGTGCGCAACTCGAGGGTGACTGGTTCAAATCCCACCTAGAACCAACCTCGTCACGTCCGTTGTGTCCTTGAATTGATTAACGTGGACCCCGACTTAAACAAGTTGAAAAACTTATTCGGGTGTTAGCTCGGTTGGTAGAGTGGCCATGCCAGCAACTTGAGGGTTGCAGGTTCGATTCCCGCTTCCGCCATCCTAGTCAATGCCGTTGTGTCCTTGAGCAAGACACTTTACCCACCTGCTCCCAGTGCCACCCACACTGGTTTAAATGTAACTTGGATATAGGGTTTCACTATGTAAAGCGCTTTGAGTCACTAGAGAAAAGCGCTATGTAAATATAATTCACTTCAATTCACCATTTAGTGGTCAATTGTACGGAATATGTACTGTACTGTGCAATCTACTAATAAAAGTATCAATCAATCAATCAATCAATCCTGAGCAAGACACTTCACCCTTGCTCCTGATGGGTGCTGGTTGGCGCCTTGCATGGCAGCTCCCTCCATCAGTGTGTGAATGGGTAAATGTGGAAGTAGTGTCAAAGCGCTTTGAGTACCTTGAAGGTAGAAAAGCGCTATACAAGTACAACCCATTTATCATTTATTTAGTTTAAGGTAATAAACAGATTAAAGAATACACTCTTTCTGATGAACTTCAATTAGCTTTTAACAACAATAAGCATTTAAGTCTCATCTTAAAACTCATCTGTATACTGTAGCCTTTAAATAGACCTCCTTTTTAGACCAGTTGATCTGCCGCTTCTTTTCTTTCTCCTATGTCCCCCCCTCCCTTGTGGAGGGGGTCCGGTCTGATGACCATGGATGAAGTACTGACTGTCCAGAGTCGAGACCCAGGATGGACCGCTCGTCGGGACCCAGGATGGACCGCTCGCCTGTATCGGTTGGGGACATCTCTACGCTGCTGATCCGCTTGAGATGGTTTCCTGTGGACGGGACTCTCGCTGCTGTCTTGGAGCCACTATGGATTGAACTTTCACAGTATCATGTTAGACCCGCTCGACATCCATTGCTTTCGGTCCCCTAGAGGGGGGGGGGGTTGCCCACATCTGAGGTCCTCTCCAAGGTTTCTCATAGTCAGCATTGTCACTGGCGTCCCACTGGATGTGAATTCTCCCTGCCCACTGGGTGTGAGTTTTCCTTGCCCTTTTGTGGGTTCTTCCGAGGATGTTGTAGTCGTAATGATTTGTGCAGTCCTTTGAGACATTTGTGATTTGGGGCTATATAAATAAACATTGATTGATTGATTGATAATTGTGTGTGCTATTTCTCTCAGAAAACCACCTTTTAATGCACAATAGGAGTTTATTTGACCAGTTTCCATCTCCTGGCAGCCTGATCACTGTTTGCTCGACAGAAACCATGCAAGGACACACGGATACAGAAGCTTCATTCACAAGAGTGACTGATATTGTGCTTGTTTTGTGTTCCTCTTCTCCATTCACATAAATTAGCTGTCAGCTGGCCTTTTCCCCAGGCAACCACATATGAGAATGAATAATGGATTTTTGCTGGAATATAATTCATTGCCTGAATCAAGTATATTGCTTTCCAAAAAGTGCTGACTTTGCAAAGCTAAGGCATATTTTTCCACCATCTTTTATATGTGTTTCAGCACAGCATATATTTCCTACTACAAACATTTTTTTTTTTTTTTAATACCAGGGTCCTTAACCTGTTTGAGCCATGGTCAGGAAACAAATCACTCCATTTAGCAAAAAAAAAAAAAAAGGATTCAAAGCATGTTAAAAAAAGCAGCCTGTTTGGAGGCAAACTAAGTGTCAGCCTCCATACTAAGGTGAAAAAATTGGATTATTTGCATTACATTAAGACTACATTCTCACCTAAAACCATATCTTGTTGAAATCCCCCCGGTGTCCCACTGGCCTTCTTGTACACCACCCTGGACCAGGGCCTCACTTGCCATGATAAAAAACAAACCAAAAAAAACAAATGATACAAACATGAATGTGGAGGGGGGCGTGGCCTGCGGGCCTGCCGCGGAACGGGATGCACCAGGACCGGCCTCGAAGACAGAGACAGGTGAGTGGATGGCCCAGGTGGGCCTTGTTATCTAACCACTTGTCGCTTTTATTAGTAGAAGCCGGGATGAGACAGGTTGCTGAAGCTGGAGTGGGAGCCATAGAGAGAAAGGGAGAGGGACAGACGCAGAAAAATATTTTGCTGGAAAGCAAAACACTTGTACTATTTTTATGAAAAAAAAAAACAGTGTTGTAACTGTGATCTGGGCTCTCGTGGCAGTGTCTACAATGAATTATATATATATATATATATATATATATATATATATATATATACACACATACACACACATCAGTAGCGGGCCGTGCGTTTCCCACCTAGGCCTTCAGTGATGTCCGACTTCAATGATTACCTCTCAAAATACCGTAAGGGATGTCCCCGCATGACCATTGCTGGAAAAATACTACAGAAACACATTTACTCTGAATTGAAACACATCAACAGTGTATACAACGGCTTATTTTCTAGCACATTTTTAAAAAACATTAAAACAGCATCAGCAATTAAAACATATCTTAAGTGGTACTGTCAAAATTAAAATATCAAAAAATATATTAAACGTGAAAAAAATGAAGGAATAAAATACATGAACTCACAATTTTTAGAACCCATTCAACGCCGCATCATACACACACATATGTATATATATATATATATACATACATACATACATATATACGTTTGTATATATATCCATTTAACTGTGTTATAAACAGTGTTTGGAAATTACTTTAAAAAAATAATGAATCATAGTTTTTTGCCAATAGAAAAAAATAATTACTAAGAGAACAAGGTTTTAATGAATGGGATTATTAATTTGGGAAGTACTTATTACTTTGAAAAATATATCAGTTCAAATATCTGGCATATGCATTTAAAGGGGAACATTATCAGCAGACCTATGTAAGCGTCAATATATACCTTGATGTTGCAGAAAAAAGACCATATATTTTTTTAACCGATTTCCGAACTCTAAATGGGTGAATTTTGGTGAATTAAACGCCTTTCTGTTTATGGCTCTTTTGGCGATGACGTCAGAACGTCATTTTCAACACATTACAAACACCGGGTTTCAGCTCTGTTATTTTCCGTTTTTTTGACTATTTTTTGGAACCTTGGAGACATCATGCCTCGTGGGTGTGTTGTCGGAGGGTGTAACAACACTAACAGGGAGGGATTCAAGTTGCACCACTGGCAAGAAAATGCGAAAGTGGCAAGAAATCTGCCGCCAGACCCCCATTGAATGTGCCGGAGTGTCTGCACTTTTTACCGGCGATGCTAAGGCAGACATTGCACAGATATGTATTGATAACCTGCAGATGCATTTGCAACGATAAAGTCAACGAAATCACAAAGGTGAGTTTTGTTAATGTTGACTTATGTGCTAATCAGACATATTTGGTCGCGGCGTGACTGCCAGCTAATCGATGCTAACATGCTACGCTAATCGATGCTAACATGCTATTTACCGGCGGTGCTAAAGCAGACATGGCACAGAGATGTATGGATAACCTGCAGATGCATTTGCAACTATATTACGTTTCCTTCCACCCACATTTAATGAGAAACAAACACTTACCAATCGACGGATTTAAGTTGCTCCAGTGTCACAAAATGCGAAAGTCCTGATAGTTTGGTCCGCACATTTTACCAGCGACGCTAACGCAGCTATTCAGCCATGCTATGGCTATGAATAGCGTCAATAGCTATTCGTTCAATAATTTCAGTTTCTTTTTCAATACTTTCATACTCCAATCATTCGTTTCAAAACATGCGTAATCTGTTGGATCGCTTAAGTCGCTGAAATCCGAGTCTGACTCTGAGCTAATGTCGCTATATCTTGCTGTGCTATTCGCCATTGTTTGTTTACATTGGCAGCACTGTGTGACGTCACAGAAAAATGGATAGTGTCTTCACAGACAGCGAAAAAAAGGCACTTTAAATCTTTTTTTAGGGATATTCTGTGACCAGTAAAATTTTGAAAAAAACTTCAAAAAATACAACAAGCCACTGGGAACTGATTTTTATTGTTTTTAACCCTTTTGAAATTGTGATAATGTTCCCCTTTAAGATCTTTCATTGATCAAAGTATGTTTATGTGCCTTTAAATGTGTTCCCTGTTGCCAAGTGATGTGTGACATTAGCACTCAGACAAAGCAGCATTAGTTCAGCTGTGTTTGTTAACGTGGACTCGCAGTTTGTGGGCTTTTCTGGCAGCTCTGTTGAATCTTCTCACTGGATTGTGTTAGTGCTAGTTATTAAAGAAATGGAATGTGCTTCATAGCCTTTAAATAGACTCCCTTTTTAGACCAGTTGATCTGCCGTTTCTTTTCTTTTTCTTCTATGTCCCACTCTCCCTTGTGGAGGGGGTCCGGTCCGAGGGGGTCCGGTCCGATCCGGTGGTCATGTACTGCTTGCCTGTGTATCGGCTGGGGACATCTCTGCGATGCTGATCCGCCTCCGCTTGGGATGGTTTCCTGCTGGCTCCGCTGTGAACGGGACTCTCGCTGCTGTGTTGGATCCGCTTTGGACTGGACTCTCGCGACTCTGTTGGATCCATTATGGATTCAACTTTCGCAGTATCATGTTAGACCCGCTCGACATCCATTGCTTTCCTCCTCTCCAAGGTTCTCATAGTCATCATTGTCACCGACGTCCCACTGGGTGTGAGTTTTCCTTGCCCTTATGTGGGCCTACCGAGGATGTCGTAGTGGTTTGTGCAGCCCTTTGAGACACTAGTGATTTAGGGCTATATAAGTAAACATTGATTGATTGATTGATGATTGATTGACTGTAGTGCCTCTGTCCAAAAACAGAGCATTAATGGTTGTAAACTTCTCACTTCAATTATTGAGTTTATGTTCATTATTCCTTCGAAGTAGTATGTATGCATGTACTTATGTGTGTTGTTTGTAGTCTCTTCCAATTTGACATCAAGTTCATTTCAGTGTGGAGGTTTTTGCTTTCATTACTCACAATATATTTCCTGCATTGAACTTGCTCTCTTTTTGCGCTGCCTGGTCGACATAAAACCACACCAAAAGTAGCATACCTCATTACATCACGTCTTGCTAACGGCGTAACGTACGGCATGAATAGATTACTCGTTACTAGTAAAAGTAATGGTGTTAACGCTGTTATCCTATAAGGCTGTTAATCTAAATACTGGTTATAAATGTTTTTTTCTATGATTATATATATTTTTTGCTATTTATTTGAGTAATAATCACACAAGTCGCACACAAACCTAACGTAAGAGCTTCTAAGATATCATGCCGCCCCTTGTTCATGCCTCTCTGTGGAAGCTGAAGAGAATGAATGCAGGACTCACTGGTCCGCTTATCACAATGTCGCTAAGATAATGTTTGCAGAGACATTTTTACACCGTGGAATTTCTAGTTCGTACACTTTGGAATCTACAGCTTGTTTAGTGTTTGTGTGTGGCAACATTATTCTTGATAATATGACTATGAATATAACTGTAGGCGTTAGAGTGCTTCTTGTAGTACTTTGACTTTCCACATGAAAACGTGGGGCGATCGTGAGCCAGCGAATGCATTCTACCATGTTTTATCAGCAAGAAAGCCAGATGCAAGAACATTGCTTTAATTGTCTGATATTTGAATGAATAAATACATTAAATTAGTTGGAGGTTTATACATCTAAGGTCAAATAGTTCTGGGAAAAGCGCTTAAAAGAGCTGCAGCTCCGCCTGGCCCCCCTCCCCCACAAACACTAATGTTGCAAGTCTTGTGTGTTCTGTGTCGTAACTTGCTTATGTGTGCTTATCGGCTATCTATTTATTTTTCTAGGCCTCAATCCGATCCCCCTAGGAGCCCAGTATGAGATCAATAGACAACGTATGTTTTCATGGACAATAGTGAATGTACTTCACTTACAAATCAGGTAGAAGGTACTGTTAGATCGTTTCCAAATGTTTCATTTTATTTAATCAAAGCAAATAAATGGGACCAATAAGTATTTGATACATTTTTGATGAGAATGGTTTTGTCCCTTCTTTTTGTTGTTTTTTTAATAAACCAACCTGTATTCATAAATAAATACATTATTTGACAACCAAACAATTAAACAAGGCGACACGGTAAAGAATCTGGGTATTATCTTCGACCCAACTCTCTCCTTTGAGGCACACATTAAAAGCGTTACTAAAACGGCCTTCTTTCATCTCCGCAATATCGCTAAAATTCGCTCCATTCTGTCCACTAAAGACGCTGAGATCATTATCCATGCGTTTGTTACGTCTCGCCTCGATTACTGTAACGTATTATTTTCGGGTCCCCCCATGTCTAGCATTAAAAGATTACAGTTGGTACAAAATGCGGCTGCTAGACTTTTGACAAGAACAAGAAAGTTTGATCACATTACGCCTGTACTGTATATACCTTTATATACATATATACATACATATATACTGTATATACCTTTATATACATATATACATACATATATACTATACTGTATATACCTTTATATACATATATACATACATATATACCTATACTGTATATACCTTTATATACATATATACATACATATATACCTATACTGGCTCACCTGCACTGGCTTCCTGTGCACTTAAGATGTGACTTTAAGGTTTTACTACTTACGTATAAAATACTACACGGTCTAGCTCCATCCTATCTTGCCGATTGTATTGTACCATATGTCCCGGCAAGAAATCTGCGTTCAAAGGACTCGGCTTATTAGTGATTCCCAAAGCCCAAAAAAAGTCTGCGGGCTGTAGAGCTTTTCATTTCGGGCTCCAGTACTCTGGAATGCCCTCCGGTAACAGTTCGAGATGCTACCTCAGTAGAAGCATTTAGTCTCACCTTAAAACTCATTTGTATACTCTAGCCTTTAAATAGACTCCCTTTTTAGACCAGTTGATCTGCCGTTTCTTTTCTTTTTCTTCTATGTCCCACTCTCCTTTGTGAGGGAGTCCGGTCCGATCCGGTGGCCATGTACTGCTCGCCTGTGTATCGGCTGGGGACATCTCCGCGCTGCTGATCAGCCTCCGCTTGGGATGGTTTCCTGCTGGCTCCGCTGTGAACGGGACTCTCGCTGCTGTGTTGGATCCGCTTTGGACTGGACTCTCGCGACTGTGTTGGATCCATTATGGATTGATCTTTCACAGTATCATGTTCTCATAGTCATCATTGTCACCGACGTCCCACTGGGTGTGAGTTTTCCTTGCCCTTATGTGGGCCTACCGAGGATGTGGTAGTGGTTTGTGCAGCCCTTTGAGACACTAGTGATTTAGGGCTATATAAGTAAACATTGATTGATTGATTGATTGAATTAATTATTAATTAATTATTTTTTTATGCCCCTTAAAAATTCCAATGTCACTCCCCAACTTGTCACATTATGATAAATAATGAGTCAAGTTAACCGGAGCAGTGCATGTATTTGGTGAGTGACCCCGTTTCCCTGGTAACATTTGTACTGTATAGCCCAAAGTTGGTAGAGTCCCTCTTTGGTCTTTTCTGATACACCCAAAGAATTACAAAAGATTAAATTGTATTAAATTAAATTCAACGGGTTGGTTGGTGTCCCCTGTGGTGCGCAGTGTTAGTGCTGAGCTGGTAAACTGAAGTATTGGGGTCAAGTTGCGAACGTCGATGTTCTCTACTAAATCCTTCAGCAAAAATATGGCAATATCGTGAAATGATCTAGAATGACATAGAATGGACCTGCTATCCCCGTTTGAATAAGAAAATCTCATTTCAGTAGGCCTTTAAACCTAAAGTTTAACTGCAGGTTAAATCTATAAACAAGCCACATAAATACTTGGAGCAACACCAACACATAAATAGTCCAACTTTGCACCCAAGTTTCTTTAGTAGCTGGCCTTCAGTCAACATTGTCTGATTCATGTTCTGTTGCCTGTAAACCCACATTTTGTCACTTCCACTGTATGCTGGATTGATCAACAAAATAATGCAAGTTGGGAAAATGGTCGAGCCATGTCAAACGCATCGAAAAATAATAAATAGCAAGCATTTTGGATATTCACGATCACTTGCTTCGTGATGTGCAAAAACTTTCAAAAAGAGCAGGCAGCATGTTGTATTCCAAAGCTACCGAGGATATGTTCATAAATGAATAAATAAACATGACACTGTTGACTTATTCATGCTGAGCTTTCAGATACACTTTGACTTTTCGCATGTCACGAGGATCCTGGAAAGCCAAATGTGCAAATCAAATAGTGCCATAAAAAATGAATCTTTGTCTCTTTCTGGGCTAAATATAACCAGCGGTGGTGAGAGGTTTTCACGTGTCATTAAATAGTGTGCACTTGCCAAAAAAGTGCCTCCTTTACTTAACCTTTAAAAGTTAGACAATCATTAATTTGAGTTCACAGCCGATGGCTTTCATTAAAAACAAACAATTACCCGGTGTAATTAAGGGGGTGTTCCCGGCTAACAGACTTGTTGTTTTCCTCAAGCAATTTCCTACAAATCTATTCCTCAGTACACAGCAGATGCTTATAAGAAGTCTTTTATGTGAAGCAAACATTTTAAAAATGCATGTATGAACGCAAGTTGCTTGGGGAGCGGCATTCTCCTGCTAAACATGTTTTGCATAATCGAAGGTGACGACAACGCAGATTAAGACGCGACAAGCGTGTGTACAAAAGTAGTGCAGCATGCAAACTACAATTCAATACACGGGATGAATCTGGTTCCGGTTTGGTGACCGCAGGATTAGGTCTCTGCTTTTTGCAGATGATGTGGTCCTGATGGCTTCATCTGACCGGGATCTTCAGCTCTCGCTGGATCGGTTCGCAGCCGAGTGTGAAGCGACCGGAATGAGAATCAGCACCTCCAAGTCCGAGTCCATGGTTCTCGCCCGGAAAAGGGTGGAGTGCCATCTCCGGGTTGGGGGAGGAGACCCTGCCCCAAGTGGAGGAGTTCAAGTACCTAGGAGTCTTGTTCACGAGTGGGGGAAGAGTGGATCGTGAGATCGACAGGCGGATCGGTGCGGCGTCTTCAGTAATGCGGACGTTGTATCGATCCGTTGTGGTGAAGAACATCCTCGGAAGAACCCACATAAAGGCAAGGAAAACTCACATCCAGTGGGACGCCAGTGACAATGCTGACTATGAGAAACCTTGGAGAGGACCTCAGATGTGGGCAACCCCCCCCCCTCTAGGGGACCGAAAGCACTGGATGTCGAGCGGGTCTAACATGATACTGTGAAAGTTCAATCCATAGTGGCTCCAACACAGCCGCGAGAGTTCAGTTCAAAGCGGATCCAAGACAGCAGCGAGAGTCCCGTCCACAGGAGACCATCCCAAGCGGAGTCGGATCAGCGTGGTAGAGATGTCCCCCAACCCATACACAGGCGAGCGGTCCATCCTGGGTCCCGACTCTGGACAGCCAGTACTTCATCCATGGTCATCGGACCGGACCCCCTCCACAAAGGAAGGGGGGGACAGAGGAGAAAAAGAAAAGAAGCGGCAGATCAACTGGTCTAAAAAGGAGGTCTATGGCCCATAATATCATCAAAAGTTTCAGAGAATCTTTCTCCATTTTTGCACAACTCTGAAAGAGGTCCAGGGAGCCCTAGTACAAACACTACTTTGTTTTTTAACCAACACAAAGGTCTGAGCAACCATGCGACGAACCTCATAAAGCAGTGGTCCCCAACCTTTTTTGGGGGGGGGGGGAATCCAATTATTATTTTTTTTTCTTTGTCATGAAAAAGGGAGGTTTTTGTCATGAAAAGGGGAGGTTTTTGTGGGTGGTGCACTAATTGTAAGTGTATATTGTGTTTTTTATGTTGATCACTGGATCGGTTCGCAGCCGAGTGTGAAGCGACCGGAATGAGAATCAGCACCTCCAAGTCCGAGTCCATTGTTCTCGCCCGGAAAAGGGTGGAATGCCATCTCCGGGTTGGGGAGGAGACCCTGCCCCAAGTGGAGGAGTTCAAGTACCTAGGAGTCTTGTTCACGAGTGAGGGAAGAGTGGATCGTGAGATCGACAGGCGGATCGGTGCGGCATCTTCAGTAATGCGGACGTTGTATCGATCCGTTGTAGTGAAGAAGGAGCTGAGCCGGAAGGCAAAGCTCTCAATTTACCGGTCGATCTACGTTCCCATCCTCACCTATGGTCATGAGCTTTGGGTCATGACCGAAAGGATAAGATCACGGGTACAAGCGGCCCAAATGAGTTTCCTGGTCTTTCCCTTAGAGATAGGGTGAGAAGCTCTGCCATCCGGGAGGAACTCAAAGTAAAGCCGCTGCTCCTCCACATGGAGAGGAGCCAGATGAGGTGGTTCGGGCATCTGGTCAGGATGCCACCCGAACGCCTCCCTAGGGAGGTGTTTAGGGCACGTCCAACCGGTAGGAGGCCACGGGGAAGACCCAGGACACGTTGGGAAGACTATGTCTCCCGGCTGGCCTGGAACGCCTCGGGATCCCCCGGGAAGAGCTAGAAGAAGTGGCTGGGGAGAGGGAAGTCTGGGTTTCTCTGCTTAGGCTGTTGCCCCCGGGACCCGACCTCGGATAAGCGGAAGATGATGATGATGATGATGATGATCGGATGAATCTGTGTTTTGATCAAAACAACAGTTTACTTCAAATTATAATTAGACAGTAAAATGTTGTGTTTGAATACGAACACATTTGTTTATACATGCACATAATGTACCAGATAGATGGTAGGGAGGCGTTCAGGTGGCATCCTGACCAGATGCCCGAACCACCTCATCTGGCTCCTCTCCATGTGGAGGAGCAGCGGCTTTACTTTGAGTTCCTCCCGGATGGCAGAGCTTCTCACCCTATCTCTAAGGGAGAGACCCAAACTCATTTCGTCCGCTTGTACCCGTGATCTTATCCTTTCGGTCATGAACCAAAGCTCATGACCATAGGTGAGGATGGGAACGTAGATCGACCGGTAAATTGAGAGCTTTGCCTTCCGGCTCAGCTCCTTCTTCACCACAACGGATCGGTACAACGTCCGCATTACTGAAGACGCCGCACCGATCCGCCTGTCGATCTCACGATCCACTCTTCCCCCACTCGTGAACAAGACTCCTAGGTACTTGAACTCCTCCACTTGGGGCAGGGTCTCCTCCCCAACCCGGAGATGGCACTCCACCCTTTTCCGGGCGAGAACCATGGACTCAGACTTGGAGGTGCTGATTCTCATTCCGGTCGCTTCACCGAACCGATCCAGTGAGAGCTGAAGATCCCGGTCAGATGAAGCCATCAGGACCACATCATCTGCAAAAAGCAGAGACCTAATCCTGCGGTCACCAAACCGGAACCCCTCAACGCCTTGACTGCGCATAGAAATTCTGTCCATAAAATTTATGAACAGAATCGGTGACAAAGGACAGCCTTGGCGGAGTCCAACCCTGATATGCCATTGATATTTTTTAAATTATTATTATTAGTATTATTTGAAACTGGATTTTGCATGTCACTAAAGTTATATAAGCCTTGCTTGTTCAATATTTAATGCAACACTTGTCTGGGTCCCTATTAAAGGTTAATTTGTTCAACCGTGGCCCGCGGCTTTGTTTCGTTTAAAATGTTGGCCCACTTCTTTTGAGTTGGACACCCCTGGTTTAGACTTTCTGCCTCCAACTTGTCCAGCTAAACACATTGAAGCCTGAAAACAGCAGACAGAACTTGTGTTGGCATTATTTTGCTCCATACAGCCTCCAGTGTCAAATGTACTGTTCTTCTCGGCCAGCTGTTTCCACCGTGCCCGAAGTTCTCCTTTGAGTTAATTATTTATCTCTTTTTATATATTTTTAATACGGTTACTCGACCTTTGCCGAAAAACAAAAGACTCTATGGTTGTGCAATTGCCGCCTGCAACTCTAATGAAAGCTACTGGATATATTGATAAGACTAGCATTGGAAAATAATATGGAATGCGTCATAATGAGACCTGGAATTTTGTCATTTTAAGGACAAATCCAATTGGCCTTTGGTGTCGTCAACCTTTTGAGGGCGCAGAGCCAAATGTCAGGGCAGGAAGGCCATCAAATAAAACAATGACTTTATGTCCACGGTCGTAATTAATACAGCTTAAAGGTTAAGGATGATTACATTTTTAATTTTGCAACATTTTCAATTAATGAAGCTGTTTATTTCACAGAATTGTTTATATCGTAATGAAATATGCATTTTTAAATTATTTCGTTCATGGTGTCAAACTCTGGCCCGCCGTGTAATTTCATTTGGCCCTTGAGGCAATATCAAATTAACATTAGAGCTGGCCCGCCGGTATTATACAGCGTCGGTGTCGCTGTAGCACCACATTCACCGCTAATACTCATACTTGCCAAACCTTCCGATTTTTCTGGGAGACTCCCAAATTTCAGTGGCCCTCCCGAAAATCTCCAAGGGGGCCACCATTCTCCCGAATTTCTACCGATTTCCACCCGGATAACAATATTGTGAGCGTGGCTTAAAGGCACTGCCTTAAGCGTCCCCTACAACCTTTCAACACGTCCGCTTTTCCTCCATAGAAACAGCGTTTCAGTTACATAATATATGCGGCTTTTACACACACAGACAAGTGAATGCAACGCATACTTGGTCAACAGCCATACAGGTCACACTGAGGGTGGCCGTATAAACAACGTTAACACTGTTACAAATATGCGCCACACTCTGAACCCTCACCAAACAAAAATGACAAACACATTTCGGGAGAACATCCGCAACATAAACACAACAAACAAATACCCAGACCCCCTTGCAGCACTAACTTTTCCGGGACGCTACAATATATTTCTCCCGCCCACCTCAGGTTGCCTCAACTCAAAGCCTGAGCCCCGACGTTAATGACCTAGCATCCAAGAAAAGATGCCAGGTATCTGGCTTGGGCACATCAGATTAGATCAGTGTGTCACAAACACAGCAGTAAAAAGACCTGAATGGTTATTTTATTAATTGTTATTTTGTTTTCAAATGTATTAACCTTTGGAAAAAGTTAATGTTGATAAATACCTCAGAAGGCTGTGAATACAAAAGAGGCATTCAATATTCATTTAAGTTTTATTTGATATGCCATTGATATTCTTTAATTATTATTATTATTTAAAACTGGATTTTACATGTCACTATAAAGTTATATAACTCAAAATTGCATTCTATTGCAATTTTTTAATGAAATTCAGAAAAATCTGCTCCCAGGAAGAGGAAACAGATAAAACTGCTTGTAACTTCTGGTAGGAATGTCGGACAGACATGAAACAAAAACCTCTATGTAGGTCTGACTTAGACCTACATTTCCATTAAACACTTCT